>NC_053501.1:4828251-5078251 GCF_905171775.1 Rana temporaria | reverse complement strand
GGTTTATTAACCTTTATTACAAGTCGCCCTTTACCCGGCGCCAATTCAGCGCCCATCCTAGATGTGAGAGTCTGGCTGGGACATTCCAGTAATTACACCCCACGGAGCCCCTCATATATCAGTCAATGGCTACAATGCCACCACATTATTACGTCCCATTAGGTGGGTAATGATCAATCGCATGCTGCAGATTCACCGGGAATTTATACAGGGATCTGTCACTAACTGGCAGCTCAGGAAAGGGGGAGGGGGGCAGGGACGATAAGAGGGCACAGGCAGGAAGCGGCAGAGTCAAGCGGGGTGAATAGAAAGCGCTGCTGTAATACAACACATTAAATGCATTTTCGTGGCAGTGGCTAGATCGACTTTTACTCTTAAAGGTGTATTTATAAAAATAAAAAATAAAATGCAAAGCTGTTCATCCATTGAAACTGCAAGTAAATTTGTTGTGTGCAAATGGGGCAAAATCAAATGTGTCCAGGCTATATCCTCTGCAATTCGAATGTGTGAATGTGGACAATCCTGCATTATGGCCACTAGATGGTGCTGAGGAGCATACAAATTTTCTATGATAGTCAGCGTCATCTAGTGGCAATACAGCATCACGGCCACTAGATGGTGCTGAGGAGCATACATATTTTCTATGATAGACAGCGTCATCTAGTGGCAATACAGCATCGCGGCCACTAGATGGTGCTGAGGAGCATACATATTTTCTATGATAGACAGCGTCATCTAGTGGTAATACAGCATCGCGGCCACTAGATGGTGCTGAGGAGCATACATATTTTCTATGATAGACAGCGTCATCTAGTGGCAATACAGCATCATGGCCACTAGATGGTGCTGAGGAGCATACATATTTTCTATGATAGTCAGCGGCATTTAGTGGTAATACAGCATCGCGGCCACTAGATGGTGCTGAGGAGCATACATATTTTCTATGATAGTCAGCGGCATCTAGTGGCAATCCTGCATTATGGCCACTAGATGGTGCTGAGGAGCATACATATTTTCTATGATAGACAGCGTCATCTAGTGGCAATACAGCATCGCGGCCACTAGATGGTGCTGAGGAGCATACATATTTTCTATGATAGACAGCGTCATCTAGTGGCAATACAGCATCATGGCCACCAGATTGGTGCCAATCAGCTTTTACACTTAGCGGCGTATGCATATTTAAAAAAAAAATGCATAGCTGTTCGAAGAGAGAAAGGGAGAGGAGAAAAGGCATGAAGAGAGGGAGGGAAGGAAGTGAAAAAGAGAGAAAGGGAGGGAAGAAGAAATAAAGAGAGGGACGAGAGGAAACAGGGAGGAAGAGAAGGACGAAAGGAAGGAAGGAAAGAAGGGGACAGGAAGAAATAAGGAAAGAATGAAAAGGAAGGAGGGAGGGAAATAAGAGAGGATGGGAGGGAGAGAAGGAGAAATAAAAGTAGGAAGGATGCTAAAAAGTAAGGAAGAGAGGGATGGAGGAAGAAATGAAGGGAGGGAGAGAGGAAGGAAGGAAGGAAGGAAGGAAGGAAGGAAGGAAGGAAGGAAGGAAGGAAGGAAGGAAAATAAGTGAGGGAGGGAGAAAAGAAAATAGGAAGGACAGTAAAATAATGTAGATGGGGAAGAAGGAAGGAATGGAGGAAGGAAGGAAGGAAGGAAGGAAAGAAGGAAGGAAGGAAGGAAAGAAAGAGAAAGAATAAAGGAAGTGAAGGGAGAAGAATATATAAGGGGAGATAAAGAATGGAAAGAAAGTAGGAAGGAAGTGAGGGAGAAAGAAAAGTAGGAAGAACGGTAAAAAGTAATGAAGAGAGGGAAGGAGGAAGGAATGGAGGAAGAAAAGTGGAGAAAGTAGGAAGGACAGTAAAATAATGTAGATGGGGAAGGAGGAAAGGAGGAAGGAATGGAGGAAGAAAGGAAGGAAGGAAAGAATAAAGGAAGGGAAGGGAGAGGAATAAAAAATGGGAGATAAAGAATGGAAAGAAGGTAGGAAGGAAGTGAGGGAGAAAGAAAAGTAGGAAGAACGGTAAAAAGTAATGAAGAGAGGGAAGGAGCAGTGGCATCTTAAGAGCATTATAGGCCCCCGGGCAATACAGTGCACTGGGGCCCTGTCTACACAATCGTGCATGAGAATTTACTGACAAAAATCATGAAATTGACTGGCAGAACCACATTTTTTTTACTGGCACTGCAAAAAAAGTACCTACATTTACAGTTTTACAAATTTCTTCATTGACATGAAGGTTAGGTTACTATAACCCAGCCTGCTCAGAGTTTCCTCTTACATCAGAGTCTGCAGGAGTCCCCCAGAGCCTTCAGTTCTGACCCGCTGCTCTCCACCATTTTTTACTGGGGTCGCTGGGCAGCCGATTGGGGCCCCCCAGGCAAGTGGGGCCCCCGGGCAACTGCCCAGCGTGCCCAATGGAAAAGACAGCCCTGGGAAGGAGGAAGGAATGGAGGAAGAAAGGAGAGAAAGTAGGAAGGACAGTAACAAGTAATGTAGATGGGGAAGGAGGAAGGAATGGAGGAAGGAAGGAAGGAAGAAAGGAAGGAAGGGAGGAAGGAAGGGGACAGGAAGAAATAAGGGGAGATGAAAATGCAAATCAGGAAGGAAGGATGAAAAGAAAGAAGTGAGGGAGGGAGAGAGAGAGAGGGAGAAAGGACAGTAGGAAGGGCAGTAAAAAGTAATGAAGAGAGGGAAGGAGAAAGGAATGGAGGAGGAAAGGAGAGAAGGAAGCAAGGAAAAGAAGTAAGGGAGAAAGGAATGTAGGAAGGACAGTAACAAGTATTGTAGATGGGGAAGGAGGAAGGAATGGAGGAAGGAAGGAAGGAATGGAGGAAGGAAGGGTGGAAGGGAGGAAGGAAGGGGACAGGAAGAAATAAGGGGAGATGAAAATGCAAATCAGGAAGGAAGGATGAAAAGAAAGAAGTGAGGGAGGGAGAGAGAGAGGGAGAAAGGACAGTAGGAAGAGCAGTAAAAAGTAATGAAGAGAGGGAAGGAGAAAGGAATTAGGGAAGGAAAGAAGGAAGAAAAATAAGCGAGGGAGGCAGAAAGGAAAGTAGGAAGGAAAAAGTAATGTTAATTGGGAATGTTAATTGGGAAGGAGGGAGGGAGGAAGGAAGGAATAGAGAAAGAAAGGGAGGGAGGAAAGAAAGGAAGGGAGGAAATAGTAAGAATGAAGGAAGGAAGGAAGTGGACAGGAAAAAATAAGGGGAGATGAAAAATGGAAAGAAGGTAGGAAGGGAGAGAGGGAGAAAGAAAAGTAGGAATGACAGTAAAAAGTAATGGAGAGGGAAGGAGGAAAGGAGGAAGGAATGGAGGAAGAAAGTAGAGAAGGAAGCAAGGAAGGAAAAGAAGTAAGGAAAGTAGGAAGGAAGGGGACAGGAAGAAATAAGGGGAGATGAAGAATGCAAAGCAGGAAGGAAGGAAGAAAAAAAAGAAGTGAGGGAGGGAGAAAGGGAAAAAAGACAGTAGGAAGGGCACTAAAAAGTAAGAAAGAGAGGAAAGGGGGAAGGAATGGAGGAAGAAAGGAAGGAAGGGAGAAAATAAGCCAGAGAGGAAGGGAGAGGGGGAGAAAGAAAAGTAGAAAGTACGGTAAAAAGTAATGAAAAGAGGGAAGGAAGAAGGAGTGGAGGAAGAAAGGAAGGAAGGGAGGGAAGAAGGAATGTGAAAGTTAGAAAGAAAAGAGAGAGGAAAGGAAGGAAGAAATGAAGGAAGAAAGGAAGGAAGAAATGAAGGAAGAAAGGAAGGAAGAAAGGAAGGAAGAAAGGAAGGATAATGCATGAAGTGCCAATCATATTTCCTGCTTTATATCCCCAATGTAACAGAATTGGTTGCTGTGGGTATTATGTGGGACCCCACGGTGGTCTTGGCCTCTATAATCCGGACACCCGGGTACAAGACACCCGACCTCCAGGAGGTAAATGTAAGAACAATAAAAACACACAAACAAAATCCATGAATATCTAAATTTACCAAAAATTAAAAATGTTTCTCTTAATGAACAATCAATGGTTGAATCTAGAAGCCATGGCAACAGCGGAGGAGGAGGAGGACGGAAATCTCGGTGTCAGCACTGTTCTGGCCCGCTGGTTACTGTCCAGGGACGCTGTGATTGGCTCGGGTTCTAATTAGTCATTTCAGTTTGTTAATTATCCTACTAGTCTCTAATGGTCACACAAAGCTCAACAACCTTAAAGGGCCAGTCGTCAAATTATGAGCTGGTCGTGATAAACAAAGATTTGTATTACTGTAACGTGTATGGAAACCTCTGTGTGTTGTATATTCTGATCAACTGTCATTTTGGCTTTATTTTTTATAAAGTTCTTAATGTCACTTTAAATTTCATTAAATGTATTTTTTAAATGCAAGTACCTGAATGTGACCTGGAATCAGCCTCCTGCAGTCTCTGTACAACAGGGCTGGGGAGTGAAAGGAAGAAGCAGCACAAAGAGACAATCATTTCATGGGCTGATAGGAGGAGAGAGCAGAGTAACACAGAGATCAGCTCATCACTGTGCTGCTTCTCCTTTCACTGTCCAGTCGCAAGCTGGGGGCTCGTCCGGGATGAATTAGGTTGAATGATGCTGGTCGTCATACTGAGGACATCTAGTGGTGGAAAAAAAAAAGTCCAGCGGGTGAAATCTCCAAAATGTCACCATTGCGTCCTGACTCTCCTGTAGTCCAAGGGAGGGGGGCGAGCACGACACTCCACACCAGGGAGAAAGCCTCGCATTAATGTGTGGAGTTACAGACAGAAGAACAGGAAGTGAGGATTTCTCAGAAGAAATAAGGACATTTAAAAGCAAAAATGGAAGGATGAGGTAAGTGAAGGAGGACGGCACTAAGGTAAAGATATTTAGGAAACATTTTTTACCTTTACAAGCCCTTTAAGTGGTTAAAAACGACTTTAAATGCCATTAAGAGGTTAAATCTTCTAGTGATCGGGTGATCGGGGTTTACATCTTCTTAAGGGAAAATCCTGAGCTGTTTACAGGAGATGTTTCAGAAATTGCGGAGTCGGAGATCGTATTTTTTTTCATGGCCGGGAAATTCTCTCTATTGGGGTTTTGAGAAAACGACGTTCATCTGAAATACGTGGAAACGTCGCCCCGTAATTCCGCATTTGCTCAAAGATTCTCCGGTGTCAGCGCCTGGCTGGCGGTAACAGCCCAGGCAAGCGTGTAATATCATCCGCTGTATGTGGGATAATCACGTTACTGCCCGTCTCACTCCACCGTATGGCGACTGTACATTAGAGGGGGGGGGTGTTCTTCAAAAGCCCTCCGCCATAGGTGTGCGCACACCAGGGCACTAGGGTGTGCACCCAAAGCTCAAACACACGTGTGTGTGTGTGTGTGTGTGTATATATAATCAGTAGAGCAGTGGACGGTGTCAGTAGGAAGAAATTGACGTCAGTAGTTTATTTTTATTATTTTTTTTATCATAACTTTTCTTATTTTATATTTTTTACAATTTTATTTAACCACTTCCCTACCAGACCTATAGTAAAATGACGTCCACAAAGAACCTCTGCCGTTCAGAGTGGACGTCATATGACGTCCTGGGCTTTGTGGGGGGGATATCTGAATGATGCCTGCAGCTAGAGGCATTATTCAGATATCCTTCTCTTGTGCCGGCGATTCTGCACAACGTAAGAACGATCATAGCGGCGGTTCCGCCGCTAGATCGTTCTTACAGGCGGCGGGAGGGGACATCCCCCCCTCCCGCCGCCATCCGGTGCTTCTCCGGGCTCTCCCATGACATCGGGGGCCCGGAGAACGAATCGTCCGGCGCTGGCAGGAAGCATAGAGATGACTGGTGACCAGATGGTCACCAGTCATCTCTATGACCGTCGGAGGACCCGGGCGCGATGTGATGACGTCACGCCCGGGTCCCCGTAACTAAACAAAGCCGCGATTGCGGCTGCTAAGCAACGGTAAACATGAGATCTGTGAAAAAAATTTCACGATCTCATGCTTTCAGGCCTGGAGGAGAGATGTGGGGTCTTATTGACCATCTCTCCATAAAGAGGACCTGTCACACACATTCCTATTACAAGTGATGTTTACATTCCTTGTAATAGGAATAAAAGTAATAATAAAAAAAATAAAATAAAATAAAAAAGTGTAAAAAAAGAAATACATATGTAAAAAAAAAAAAAAGAAATCAAAATTTTTTTTTAACGCCCCTGTCCCCAGTAGCTTGCGCGCAGAAGCGAACGCACACGCAAGTCCCGCCGACATATGTAAACGCCGTTTAAACCACATATGTGAGGTATCGCCACGTGCGCTTGAGTGCCAGCAACAATTCTGTAAATCTAAACTGGTAACCTGTAAAAATTTTCAAAGCGTTGCCTATGGAGATTTTTAAGTACCGAAGTTTGGCGCCATTCCATGAGTGTGCGCAATTTTAAAGCGTGACATGTTAGGTATCTATTTACTCGGTGTAACATCATCTTTCATATTTTAAAAAAAAATTGGGCTAACTTTACTGTTTTGTTATTTTTTTAATTCATGAAACAATTTTTTTCCAAAAAAAAGGCGTTTGAAAAATTATTGCGCAAATACCGTGCAAAATAAAAGGTTTCAATGACCGTCGTTTTATTCCCTAGGTTGTCTGCTAAAAAAACATATATAATGTTTGGGGGTTCTGCGTAATTTTCTAGCAAAAAAATTATGATTTGTACATGTAGGAGAGAAGTGCCAGAATAGGCCCGGTATGGAGGTGTGTATGAAAGCCCTGTATGGAAGAGGTTAATAATAATATATTATTATTATTTATTTTTTATCATATTTTTTTTTTTTACAATTGTATTTAATAATAATATTATTTGTTTTTTATCATAACTTTTTTTTTTTTTTTTTACTATTTTTTTTACAATTTTAATTAATGATATATTATTATTTATTTTTTATATTACACAGATACATTTATATTACACAATACAGTGTCCCGGAATGAAACTTAAAACAGCCACACCCCCCGGGCCAATCTGATGCCCCCAAAAAAGGCCGCCACATCACCGCTTTACTCACTGACAGTACTTGTCCTCGCCGGGAATGCCTGGAGGAGCACAATCCCCGCCCCCTGCTTGTGATTGGAGAAATCATAAATCCCGCCTCTCGTGTCCAATCACTGTGCTGTGATTCGTTACAGCACAAGCTGATTTTTGGGAAGGGAGGGGTGTCCCTGAATGGTAGTTTGGAAATGTGGTCACCCTAGGCACCAAGTGGTTAATATCTGTTGCATTAAGGGGGCCCCCAGTGAAACGAATGGGCCCCCAGTACCACCTACATTTCGTGACGCAATAAACTGCCGCACACTTTTGTGGGTTCGCGACGCACCGAAGCGCAGATGCGTTGCCTTTTCTAAGAGCCATTATAACAGCGCCAAGCGTGCAACGCAGGGATGTAAATGGGCCCTCAGCCAATGGGACATCAGCTGTGTACAGAACAAGGAGGGCTTTACCATCAGTACAGGGAGGGGTTCCTTACAGTAAGAGCAGTTAAGCTGTAAACATGAAGTCATCGTGGAAATGACACAATGGAATTTTTTATCTCTTTATTGTATCTAGAGTCGGTGAAATAGTCGTTAAATCGTGATTCGTGTCACCGTATACGGTTACGGGTAATTACCATTCGGAGGACTTCCTCGCACCCAAGCGCAGAGATCTCACCAATGGAGTCCAATGCAGAAGAGATATTGGAAAAACTGTCAGGTGGTTTGACTCCCCTGCAGAGAAACAAGAAGACTGAGAACGAGACGGACTACATTCAGATCAGGGACAGGCGCAGCTGACATCATGCGTCCCAGCGCTGCCTTAAACCGTCCATCGGCCTTTTCACAAACGCCTCGTTCTGCAGACGGCTGACCAATCCCAGTCCGCCGCAGACCCCGGGACCCGTCACACAGGTACCTGACATGGAGTTCACATTTAAAGATCTCTCATAAAACCTGAGGAATTATTGTACCCAACATCATGTATTGTAGAAGGATGCAAAGCTTGACGATGGAGCACTGCTGCCACCTGCTGGCTGAGTGTTACTATTGCTCTGCGATGATATTGGCGAGAGCAACGCATGCCTAGGACACAACGCATTTATGTGCCGTCATCTCCAAACGCACAGAGCGAGAGGTTTCTTCTTCCGGACCAGCGGGCAGAAACGTGCCATCAATCCCTTTAAGCCCAATGATCAACCGTCCATCCAGAGCCTCTGGTTTATAGACCAGATACGTCCTAAATATAGAGCTATTTATCCAACTGTCCATCCAGAGCCTCTGGTTTATAGACCAGATACATCCTAAAAATAGAGCTATTTATCCAACTGTCCATCCAGAGCCTCTGGTTTATAGACCAGATACTTCCTAAATATAGAAACATTTATCCAACTGTCCATTCAGAGCCTCTGGTTTATAGACCAGATATCCCCTAAATATAGAGCTATTTATCCAACTGTCTATCCAGAGCCTCTGGTTTATAGACCAGATACGTCCTAAAAATAGAGCCATTTATCCAACTGTCCGTCCAGAGCCTCTGGTTTATAGAGAAGATACGTCCTAAATATAGAACCATTTATCCAACTGTCCGTCCAGAGCCTCTGGTTTATAGAGCAGATACGTCCTAAATATAGAAACATTTAGCCAACTGTCTGCCAAGAGCCTCTGGTTTATAGACCAGGTAAATCCTAAATATAGAACCATTTATCCAACTGTCCGTCCAGAGCCTCTGGTTTATAGACCAGATACGTCCTAAATATAGAACCATTTATCCAACTGTCCGTCCAGAGCCTCTGGTTTATAGACCGGAAACGTCCTAAATATAGAAACATTTATCCAACTGTCCAATCGGAGCCTCTGGTTTATAGACCAGATACGTCCCAAATATAGAACCATTTATCCAACTGTCCATCCAGAGCCTCTGGTTTATAGACCGGATACGTCCTAAATATAGAGCCATTTATCCAACTGTCCGCCCAGAGCCTCTGGTTTATGCCATCCCCAATCTCTGACCTGACCATCATTTTCTCTAGCATGTCTGCAGCCCCCCCACACTCCTCCCCAGCATTACATACACTAAGCCCTATGTGTGGCCCTTCAGCGATCTCATGGGCTGCAGTTGAGGCGCACTACACCTCGCACTACACCTGGCACTACACCTCGCACTACACCTGGCACTACACCTCGCACTACACCTCGCACTGTGATGACCAGCGCTCTAACCCTTCCATTCTCCATCCAAAATGTAAAATAAAAAGTTAGGCTTTCAATACAATGTCTTCTATATGCTGCAGACTATTACTACCCCCTTTCGCCTGCAGCATATTACCAACCATTCCCCCCCCCCCCATCCTTTTTGATTTAGACCACCAACGATTAATTGCATGTTGGGTAATTGCCAGCGTTGCCTCAAAAGGGATCAATTCCGCTGATTGTTCCAGTAATGAGAATCTAATGGTCATCCATCTGGCCCTCTGTGTCTTCTAGTAGAGGCCTCCGCCCCCCCCGCCCCCCCTGGAAAGGTGTAAATTGCTTGACACTGGGCTGTCCATGGGGCCACGCTGGGGGCCGCAGACAGCCATCCTCTTAGGCCATTGGATGACCACTGATGAAGTAACACTGGCTCATTCCTGTAAGATGAGACACTGTGCATTGAAAATGACATACAGTGGTACCTCGGATGACGAGCATAATTCGCTCCAGGAGAATAGCATACTAGCTCATTATGAATTACTTACCCGAGATCGAACCTCGATCACCTCCTCCACCGCCGCCATCTCTCCCGGACTGAGTTCCGGGGTATCGCGGCTCCGGCGCTGTGACTAGCCGGAGCAGCTATGATGTCACTCCTGTGAATGCGCGCGAGAGCCACTAGGTGACGGCACGATCGCCTTCACTAGCGACGCGCTCAGTGCGCCTGTGCCGTTGTCTACGACGCGCATGCGCCATAGACATCAGTTGCCCCTTTTTTGGAAAATATCTCCTTAACCATGTAGATTAACCACTAGGGGCCCACAGTGACCGCCAGTGCCACCTGTCATTGCCAATCAGTACCACTTACCAATGCCCATCACTGCCACCTAGCAATGCCCACCAGTGGTGCCAGTCAGTGCCTCATCAGTGCCACCTAGCAGTGCTGCCTATCAATGTCACCTACCAGTGCTGATCAGTGCCCATCATTGCCACCCATCAGAGGCCATCACTGCCACCTATCAGTGCCCATCACTGCCACCTATCAATGCCACCTATTAGTGCCAATTCTCAGTGCCTACCAGTGCCACCTATCAATGCCCTTCAGTGCCACCCATCAGTGCCACCTCTCAGTGTCATCCATCAGTGCCCACCAATTCCACTTCTCAGTGCCCACCAGTGCTGCCTTATCAGTGCCCACCAGTGCCGCCTTATCGGTGCAGCCCATCGGTGCCTACCAGTGCAGCCCATCAGTGCCACCTATCGGTGCCCATCAGTGCAGCCTAATCATCGTACATCAATGAAGGAGAAAAATTACCCGTTTGCAAATTTGTATAACAAAATATAAAACGGTTTTGTATTATTTTTTTTTTAATTCTGTCTTTTTTATTTATTTTTTTAACAAAAAATAAAAACCGCAGAGGTGATCAAATACCACCAAAAGAAAGCTCTATTTGTGGGGAAAAAAATGATATTTGGGTACAGTGTTTTATGACCGCGCAATTGTCATTCAAAGTGCGAGAGCGCTGAAAGCTGAAAATTGGTCTGGGCAGGAGGGGGGTTTAAGTGCCCAGTAAGCAAGTGGTTAAGGAGATATTTATTGGACCTACAGGTAAGCCTTAACGGGTTAAGCCCCGGACCAATATGCAGGTTAAGGACCTGGACCCTTTTTGCGATTCGGCACTGCGTCGCTTTAACTGACAATTGCGCGGTCGTGCGATGTGGCTCCCAAACAAAATTGGCGTCCTTTTTTCCCCACAAATAGAGCTTTCTTTTGGTGGTTTTTGATCACCTCTGCGGTTTTTATTTTTTGCGCTATAAACAAAAATAGAGCGACAATTTTGAAAAAAATGCAATATTTTCTACTTTTTGCTATAATAAATATCCCCCAAAAACATATATAAAAATGTTTTTTTCCTCAGTTTAGGCCGATACGTATTCTTCTACCTATTTTTGGTAAAAAAAATCGCAATAAGCATTTATCGATTGGTTTGCGCAAAATTTATAGCGTTTACAAAATAGGGGATAGTTTTATTTTTTTTTTATTTTTTTTTACTACTAATGGCGGCGATCAGCGATTTTTATCGTGACTGCGACATTATGGCGGACACTTCGGACACTTTTGACACATTTTTGGGACCATTGTCATTTTCACAGCGAAAAGTGCTACAAAAATGCATTGTTTACTGTGAAAACGACAATTGCAGTTTAGGAGTTAACCACTAGGGGGCGCTGTAGGGGTTAAGTATGACCTCATATGTGTTTCTTACTGTAGGGGGGCGTGGCTGTACATGTGATGTCACTGATCGTCGTTTCCTATGACAGGGAACACACGATCACTGACACTGCCACAGAGAAGAACGGGGAAGCTGTGTTTACACTCACCTGCCGGTCCCGCAGGCGTGGTCACGGAGCTTCGGACCGGGTCATGAGCTGCGGCGTGCTCGCGACCCACGGCTGGGTTCTTAAAGGGGACGTATATATACATCCATGTGCCCAGCCGTGACATTCTGTTGACGTATATCGTCGTGCGGCGGTCCTTAAGTGGTTAATCTAGGGTTACCAAGTGGTCTGTATGGGTTTACAACCACTTTAATAGCGCCGTCGTAGTGTTGTACGTTACCGCGTTCTTGGTGGTTGAAATTTCCGACAACATTTGTGTGACCGTGTGTAGGCAAGAGAAGTTTGAGCCAACATTCTGTCGGAAAAAAAATCCATCTGTAAGCGGCATAAGGCTGCATTCACACATCGGCGTATATACGCCTAAAGCGCGACACTCGTGCCGCTGGAGGGGCGAATTTCTATTGATGTCTATGAGATGGTTCACATCTCACGCCGAACGCCGAAACGCCGTACGCCTGCCGCCTGAAAACAAGTCCCGGACCCTTTTTTTCAGGCGGCATTGGCGTTCGGGCATAGACATCAATGGAAATTATCTGTAAAAAAAAAAAAAAAGTAAACAAATCGCGGCAAAATACACCGCGTACGCGGCGTTACAATGTGAATGCAGCCAAAGAGTTTAAATTTGCTTGTCAATACGTTAACACAAAAAAAAAAAAAATTGTGAACGGTCCCTCACTGAACAACAGTTGCAAAATTCATCGCGTTTCGAAATTCCATCGCATTCCGAGCAGAAGTGCGGCAAGTCAAATGCCAGGGCTCCGTTTATTGGGTTGTTTTCCAAATACGAAAATGTACAATTTAGCGCAAATAAAAGCGAGTTTGGACCTCGGCTGATGCCGGAGTCGGCGCCATTGTGTTCTAATTTAGTGATTGGTGTTATTCCAGGAAACGTACAGAGTCAATGCGTCCCGCCAGCTGTTCTCAGTTCCATTTTATCAGACTGTAATGATGCGACAGCTGCCTCTTCCGCATTCTTCTACAAAACGTTTATAAAAAAAAGCAAAAGAAAGTCAAATTTGAACCGTCACCGGATTGGTTGGGCGTGACGCTCGCCGGTGAGTGTCTTAAATCCCGAGCAGAGGTTGAGCTGTCATTGGGGGGGGAGGGGACCACTAACGAGGACAGTGGCGCGGTATTACTGCCTGTCCAATGCTGCAACCGCCATTCTTACAAAAACGCAACGCGAAAGATTTTAAAATCAGGTCTAACAAATGCTGAGATCCAACCACCGGAACCTCCCGGCGGTATAAGGCTCCGATAAAAGGTTTAACCACTTCCCTACCGCTAGGGTGACCACATTTCCAAACTACCATTCAGGGACACCCCCCCTTCCCAAAAATCAGCTTGTGCTGTAACGAATCACAGCACAGTGATTGGACGCAAGAGGTGGGATTTATAGGGCCAGATTCAGATAGGTTAGCGGATCCGCGTAATCTATCTGATTTACGATACGCCGCCGCAAGTTTTTGAGGCGAGTGCTTAATTCAGAAAGCACTTACCTCAAAACTTGCGGCGGCGTATCGTAAATCCCCCGGCGGAATTCAAATTCCGCGGCTAGGGGGGAGTGTACTATTCAAATCTGGCGCGTCCCCGCGCCGATCGAACAGCGCATGCGTCGTCCAGGAAATTTTCCCAGCGTGCATTGCTCCAAATGACGTCGCAAGGACGTCATTGGTTTCGACGTTTACGTAAATGACGTCCATCCGTATTCGCGAACGACTTACGCAAACGACGTAAAAAAATTCAAATTTTGTCGCGGGAACGACGGCCATACTTAACATTGGCTGCGCCTCATAGACCCAGGGGTAACTATACGCCGGGAAAAAGCCGAACGCAAACGACGTAAAAAAAAAACGCCGGGCGGTCGTTCGTTTCTGAATCGGCGTAACTCCTCATTTGCATATTCCTTGCGTATACAAACGGAAGCGCCACCTAGCGGACAGCGTAGGATTGCAGCCTAAGATCCGACGGTGTAAGTCACTTACACCTGTCGGATCTAAGGGAGATCTATGCGGAACTGATTCTATGAATCAGCCGCATAGATCCGACCGTCGGAACTCAGAGATACGACGGCGTATCAGGAGATACACCGTCGTATCTCTTTGTGAATCTGGCCCATAATGTCTCCAATCACAAGCAGGGGGCGGGGATTGTGCTCCTCCAGGCATTCCCGGCCAGGACAAGTACTGTTAGTGAGTAAAGCGGTGATGTGGCGCCCTTTTTTGGGGGCATCAGATTGGCCCAGGGGGGGGGGGGTGGCTGTGTCAGTTTCATTCCGGGACACTGTATTGTCCTGGAATGAAGGTGCCCGGGACAGACCTGCAAAATGTGGGACTGTCCTGGATTTGTTGGGATAGTCCCACATTTTGGCCCCCTGTCCTGGCAATGCTGTGTCCCGGAGTTGCTGGGCTAGTCCCACATTTTGGCCCCCTGTCCTGCCAATGCCGTGTCCTGGATTTGCTGGGCTAGTCCCACATTTTGGCCCCCTGTCCTGCCAATGCTGTGTCCCGGATTTGTTGGGATAGTCCCACATTTTGGCCCCCTGTCCTGCTGATCACATGACCCATTCCAAGCGGCGGCTCCTAAGGAATCACATAAGAGACGACGTTCCATTTTTTTTCCTACATCTTCCAGCTGCTGAGCGCCGGCGGTCTGTTGGCGCAGAGATTGAATCTTTGGCAATACTGGATTTTAGATTTCATTAGATGAACCCGAGTCTCCGAAAACCGAGAGCGCGGCTTCCCCCGAACTGCGACAGCATTTTACACCCCCCCCCGGCAACCTTCCTGTCATCTGACACTGGGAATTAATCAGCGCCGCGGCGGCGGGGGATCCGTCTGGCTCGCCGGCTCGCCGATATGTTACCCGTCAATCAGGCAGAAGAGTGACAGCTGCTAGAAGACGGATTTACACGTCCCGGGAGCCAGCAGACGCCGGAAAAAAAGAGCATCGGGCGCCAAACACAACAAACTCATCGCAAAAAACGCCCCCCAGCAGCAGATGCCGCAGTCCACCGAACACGCAGAGTGCAGACCCGTGTGCAACCCACCGATGGAAGCTGCAATTTTGTGTCGCATATTACATGGCGTTGTACATAAACAATTCACATCTGTCCCCAAGAGCTTACAGTCTAATGCCCCTTCCATAGAAACACAACAGGGCTGGGGATATAAAAAATGGGCAATTTTTATACAAAAAAAAAAAAATTATGTGGAAACACCAATGCAGATCTACAACGAGAATCTCACACTATAAAAATGCACTGATCACTGTAAAAATGACACTGGCAGGGAAGGGGTTAACCTGTAGGTGGCGCTGTAGGGGTTAAGTGTGTCCTAGGGAATGATTCTAACTGTAGGGGGGATAGACTGTGTGTGAGACACAACACTGATCGCCGCTCCCGATTACAGGGGGCAGACTGCTGAAAAATTTGTTTTTCTTTCGTTTTCGTTTCATTCGTTTTTTTTGCTTTTTTCAAAAATTCGGAAATTTGGGAAAATTCAGAAATTCTAAATTCGGAATTCCCGAATCGAATTCCTGATGATCTGTCCAATTCCGCGCAAGGGGGAGTGTCTATACGCGGCGGGGATACAGCTATTCAAACGAAAGCTGTTCCCCGCACGCTGATTAACGGCGGCACGTGCGGCATCATCCAGGTATGGGGGACACGGCTGGAATGTGGGGGACACAGCTGGAATGTGGGGGACACGGCTGGAATGTGGAGTACATGGCTGCATTATGTGGGGGACATGGCTGCATTATGTGGGGGACATGGCTGCATTATGTGGGTGACATGGCTGCAATATGTGGGGGACATGGCTGGAATATGTGGGGGACATGGCTGCATATGTGGGGGACATGGCTGCATATGTGGGGGACATGGCTGCATATGTGGGGGACATGGCTGCAATATGTGGGGGACATGGCTGGAATATGTGGGGGACATGGCTGCATATGTGGGGGACATGGCTGCATATGTGGGGGGACATGGCTGCATATGTGGGGGACATGGCTGCAATATGTGGGGGTACATGGCTGCATATGTGGGGGACATGGCTGCATTATGTGGGTGACATGGCTGCAATATGTGGGGGACATGGCTGGAATATGTGGGGGACATGGCTGCATATGTGGGGGACATGGCTGCATATGTGGGGGACATGGCTGCATATGTGGGGGACATGGCTGCAATATGTGGGGGTACATGGCTGCATATGTGGGGGACATGGCTGCATTATGTGGGGGACATGGCTGCATTATGTGGGGGACATGGCTGCATTATGTGGGGGACATGGCTGCATTATGTGGGTGACATGGCTGCATTATGTGGGGGACATGGCTGCATTATGTGGGTGACATGGCTGCATTATGTGGGGGACATGGCTGCATTATGTGGGGGACATGGCTGCATATGTGGGGGACATGGCTGCATATGTGGGGGACATGGCTGCATTATGTGGGGGACATGGCTGCATTATGTGGGTGACATGGCTGCATTATGTGGGGGACATGGCTGCATTATGTGGGTGACATGGCTGCATTATGTGGGGGACATGGCTGCATTATGTGGGGGACATGGCTGCATATGTGGGGGACATGGCTGCATATGTGGGGGACATGGCTGCATATGTGGGGGACATGGCTGCAATATGTGGGGGTACATGGCTGCAATATGTGGGGTACATGGCTGCATATGTGGGGGACATGGCTGCATATGGGGACACATTTAAAAAAAGTATCGGTATTCGGTATCGGCGAGTACATAAAAAAAAGTATCGGTACTTGTACTCAGTCCTAAAAAAGTGGTATCGGGACAACCCTAATCTCTATGATCGTCGGAAGTCTGGGCGCGATGTTATTATGTCACGCCCGGGTACCGGAATGTAAACACAGCCGCAATCGCGGCTAAAAGCATGAGATCCTTGAATTGTTTTTCACGATCTCATGCTTTCCAGCCTGGAGGACTTATTGACCCGCATCTCTCCATAAAGAGGACCTGTCACAAATCATTCCTATTACAAGGGATGTTTACATTCCTTGTAATAGGAATAAAAGTGATCAAAAAAAAAAAGTAAAAATAAAATAAATTAAGTAAAATAAAAAATAAAATAATAAAAAATAAAATTTTAAACGCCCCTGTCCCCGGTAGCTCGCGCTCAGAAGCGAACACACACCTAAGTCCCGCCCATATATGTAAACGCCGTTCAAACCACACATGTGAGGTGTCGCCGCGTGCGTAAGAGCGCCAGCAACAATTCTAGCCCCAGACCTCCTCTGTAACTATAAAAAAAAAATAAGCGACGCCTATGGAGATTTTTAAGTACCGAAGTTTGGCGCCATTCCATGAGTGTGCGCAATTTTAAAGCGTGACGTGTTAGGTATCTATTTACTCGGCGTAACTTCATCTTTCACATTATACAAAAAAAATCGGGCTAACTTTACTGTTTTGTTGTTTTTTAATTCATGAAACAATTTTTTTTCTCCAAAAAAAGGCGTTTAAAAAATGATTGCGCAAATACCGTGCGAGATAAAAAGTTGCAATGACCGCCATTTTATTCCCTAGGGTGTCTGCTAAAAAACATTATATATATATATATATATATATATCCCTGGTTTAGTTTCTAATTCGTTTTTTAACCACTTCCATACCGGGGGGGCCTATTTTGGCACTTCTCTCCTCCATGCAAAAATATATATAGTGTTTGGGGGTTCTGAGTAATTTTCTAGCAAAAAAATTATGATTTTTGCATGGAGGAGAGAAGTGCTAAAATAGGCCCCCCGGTATGGAAGTGGTTAAAAAACGAATTAGAAACTAAACCAGGGATATGCAATTAGCGGACCTCCAGCTGTTGCAAAACTACAAGTCCCATCATGCCTTTTCCTATGGGTGTCATGCTTGTGGCTGTCAGAGTCTTGCTATGCCTCATGGGACTTGTAGTTCTGCAACAGCTGGAGGTCTGCTAATTGAATATCCCTGAACTAAACGAATTGCACATGTCTAACAGGGAGCTGTGATCAGTGTCCTGTCACTAGGAAGAATAGGGAAATGCCTTGTTTACATCAGCATCTCCCGTTTCTTCCTCACCGTGAAACGATCGCGGGTATCCCCGAAGGCGATCGAGTCCACTGGACCCACGGTCGGACTCACGGAGCCCACAATGCCGCATCTTAAAAGGGACGCATATACACGTCGATTTTCCCACAGGAGGTATTGTGACGACGTATATATGCGTGAGCCGGTCATTAAGCGGGTAAATGCTTTTTGAACAGTCATTAGATGTAGAAAGCAAATAAAATATCAGTCCCAGGACTCTGCTGCCCGGTGGTCCTATGAGGAATTACAACGTATGTCGCGGTCGGAATACGCCGCGTCCGCCGTACCACGTCCCTAGAATTCATTATAAAAATGCAGCACATGAACTTTGCGTATCTTGCTCCAGAATAAACAGCAATAATCCAGCGGTGCTGGTGTGTGTGGGGGGGCCCCATCGCTCCCCCCCCCCTGCGGCCCCTAGGGAGGCGCGCTCTGATGTCCCCGCCGCTTGAGGAAGAACAAAGCGGGTGTAATGTAGATATTATTCAATTACCGGAGGGCACGTTTTTCTGTGCAAGCCTTTGAAATGTTCCTGCACAGGCCGGGGAGATTAAAGGACAGACATAATGGCGGGATCATGGAGAGATGTGATGTTTGCTGGGCGCCATCCCCGCGGGGGGGGGTTGGAAAGAAGGCAACGTTTTTTATTTGTGGCACGGTGAGCCGGGGGAAGAGGACCTGTCAGGTGCTGGGATCTGAATTCCAGGGAACAACCATATGGGGGGGGGGGGGGGGGGTTGATTTACTAAAACTGAAGCATGGAAAATCCGGTGCAGCTGTGCAGAGAAACCAATCAGCTTCCAGGTTTTAGTGCCAAAGCTTAACCCCTTCAATACCGTCAGTAGAGCAGTGGATGGTGTCAGTAGGGCAGAGGACGGTGTCAGTAGAGCAGAGGACGGTGTCAGTAGAGCAGAGGACGGTGTCAGTAGAGCAGAGGATGGTGTCAGTAGGGCAGAGGATGGTGTCAGTAGAGCAGAGGACGGTGTCAGTAGAGCAGAGGACGGTGTCAGTAGAGCAGAGGACGGTGTCAGTAGAGCAGAGGACGGTGTCAGTAGAGCAGAGGACGGTGTCAGTAGAGCAGTGGACGGTGTCAGTAGAGCAGAGGACGGTGTCAGTAGAGCAGAGGACGGTGTCAGTAGAGCAGAGGACGGTGTCAGTAGAGCAGAGGACGGTGTCAGTAGAGCAGTGGACGGTGTCAGTAGAGCAGTGGACGGTGTCAGTAGGGCAGTGGACGGTGTCAGTAGGGCAGAGGATTGTGTCAGTAGAGCAGTGGACGGTGTCAGTAGCGCAGTGGACGGTGTCAGTAGCGCAGTGGACGGTGTCAGTAGAGCAGTGGACGGTGTCAGTAGGGCAGAGGACGGTGTCAGTAGGGCAGAGGACGGTGTCATTAGGGCAGTGGACGGTGTCAGTAGAGCAGTGGACGGTGTCAGTAGGGCGGTGGACAGTGTCAGTAGAGCAGTGGACGGTGTCAGTAGGGCAGAGTACGGTGTCAGTAGAGCAGTGGACGCTGTCAGTAGAACAGAGGACGGTGTCAGTAGAACAGAGGACGGTGTCAGTAGGGCAGTGGACGGTGTCAGTAGAGCAGAGGACGGTGTCAGTGGGGCAGTGGACGGTGTCAGTAGAGCAGTGGATGGGGTCAGTGGGGCAGTGGACGGTGTCAGTAGAGCAGTGGACGGTGTCGGTAGAGCAGAGGATGGTGTCAGTAGAGCAGTGGACGGTGTCAGTAGAGCAGTGGACGGTGTCAGTAGAGCAGTGGACGGTGTCAGTAGAGCAGTGAACGGGGTCAGTAGGCCAGTGGACGGGGTCAGTAGGGCAGTGGACGGGGTCAGTAGGGCAGTGGACGGTGTCAGTAGGGCTGTGGACAGTGTCAGTAGCGCAGTGGACGGTGTCAGTAGGGCAGTGGACGGTGTCAGTAGAGCAGTGGACGGTGTCAGTAGGGCAGTGGACGGTGTCAGTAGGGCAGTGGACGGTGTCAGTAGGGCAGTGGACGGTGTCAGTAGGGCAGTGGACGGGGTCAGTAGGGCAGTGGACGGTGTCAGTAGGGCAGAGGGCGGTGTCAGTAGGGCAGAGGATGGTGTCAGTAGGGCAGTGGACGGTGTCAGTAGCGCAGTGGACGGTGTCAGTAGGGCAGTGGACGGTGTCAGTAGAGCAGTGGACGGTGTCAGTAGCGCAGTGGACGGTGTCAGTAGGGCAGTGGACGGTGTCAGTAGGGCAGTGGACGGTGTCAGTAGGGCAGTGGACGGTGTCAGTAGGGCAGTGGACGGGGTCAGTAGGGCAGTGGACGTGTCAGTAGGGCAGTGGACGGGGTCAGTAGGGCAGTGGACGGTGTCAGTAGGGCAGTGGGCGGTGTCAGTAGAGATGAAAATTGCCCTTTTATATTATGGCAGTTGGGAAAACTCTCCGGAATACACGGCCACTCACCACAACAATGTATCTCTTTAGGAAGTTACATTGACATTTTGTTACCAGCAAGGATGGAAGTAGCTACACAGAAAGTAACACCCCTTTCACACTGGGGCGGGGATGGGGGGACATTAGTGGTAAAGCGCTGCTAATTTTAGTGCCGCTTTACTGTTATAGCGGCACTGTGGGGGGGGGGGGTTAAAAGCGCCCGCTTAGCGCTGCTTTCAAACCGCTTTTAAAGCGGCGCCCATTAATTTCAATGGGCAGGGGCTCCCACCCCGCCCCAAAGATGCTGCTAGCAGGAGTTTTATTTTTTAGTGCAAAAGCGCCTCCACTTAAGCCCCAGACCTTTAGGCAGCTAAATGCCCAGGCCAGGTTTTGCGATTCAAAAAGAAATAAAAACAAGTATCCGCGCTTAGGAAGCACTAGATGGAAATATGTAACAGTATTGGAAGTCTACCAAAAGATATATGATCCAAATTAAAAGTGAAAGTATAAGACTGCAGCCCCCCCAAAAATGTGATCCCCTAAAGGATACAAGAAATATGGGCAATGGTGTGGGGGTGGTGGCGCTGTCTGAGTGGAGGCTAATAATACCCAGAGGTGGTATGAACAAACTATATAGACCTCAAACACAATGAGTGATTAATGTGTCTCAGATATAGTGCCTCTAAAGTATGCGATGTGCTAGTGAAAAAGTGGATGACATATGTGTTGCTATGACCACATGCTGCACGTAGCATCAAAATGCAAAGTAATATAATATATACAACGTTGAAAAAAATATATAGTAATAAAAAGTGATAACATACAGCACAAAGGCTGGAAAAAAGGTGTCCAGAAAATGTCCAAAGGGTAAATCCAAAAAATGTATATATATTCAAAAGGTATATACGAAAACAACAGTCCAGGTGTGTGAACCAATATTAAATAAGTTGACAGCAGTCCAAAGTGATATTGGTGACTATGTGACTTTCCAAGCAGATAGGTGATCACAGTATGCAGTAGTGCAGTGATGCGAAGTGAGTCCGGTGCTCCCCCTCGTGGGTCCCTACTCACCAGAAGCCTTCACCCCTGCAGGGGTAAAGTGCATGGAAGATATCCAACCAACTCGAGTCCTCGTTCTCCTAGTAGATCCTATAGTCCAGCTGGTATCAAAAAGATCCTAGGTGGCCAGGTTCCTCCAAAGGGAAAAAAGGTTCTCATAGGGTAGTATGTTCAGATTCCAGTGGGTAAGTTTATTGGTACAGCCAATAGGCTTGTACTGAAACAATGTATACAAATGTATATAGGCAAAAAATAAAATGATATATAATAAAAAATATAAAATATAAAAGTAAAAATAAAAATAAAAGACACAGGGGCCAGATAAATGCTTATAGATGCAAGCAGGCAGTTATCTGTATAAAAACAAGCTTCCCTGCACAGCACAAACTCCACAGATGGAGATCAGAGCCAGCATGGGAACGGCGTGCGTTCCACCAGCTGTTCTGGAACGCACGCCGTTCCCATGCTGGCTCTGATCTCCATCTGTGGAGTTTGTGCTGTGCAGGGAAGCTTGTTTTTATACAGATAACTGCCTGCTTGCATCTATAAGCATTTATCTGGCCCCTGTGTCTTTTATTTTTATTTTTATATTTTATATTTTTTATTATATATCATTTTATTTTTTGCCTATATACATTTGTATACATTGTTTCAGTACAAGCCTATTGGCTGTACCAATAAACTTACCCACTGGAATCTGAACATACTACCCTATGAGAACCTTTTTTCCCTTTGGAGGAACCTGGCCACCTAGGATCTTTTTGATACCAGCTGGACTATAGGATCTACTAGGAGAACGAGGACTCGAGTTGGTTGGATATCTTCCATGCACTTTACCCCTGCAGGGGTGAAGGCTTCTGGTGAGTAGGGACCCACGAGGGGGAGCACCGGACTCACTTCGCATCACTGCACTACTGCATACTGTGATCACCTATCTGCTTGGAAAGTCACATAGTCACCAATATCACTTTGGACTGCTGTCAACTTATTTAATATTGGTTCACACACCTGGACTGTTGTTTTCGTATATACCTTTTGAATATATATACATTTTTTGGATTTACCCTTTGGACATTTTCTGGACACCTTTTTTCCAGCCTTTGTGCTGTATGTTATCACTTTTTATTACTATATATTTTTTTCAACGTTGTATATATTATATTACTTTGCATTTTGATGCTACGTGCAGCATGTGGTCATAGCAACACATATGTCATCCACTTTTTCACTAGCACATCGCATACTTTAGAGGCACTATATCTGAGACACATTAATCACTCATTGTGTTTGAGGTCTATATAGTTTGTTCATACCACCTCTGGGTATTATTAGCCTCCACTCAGACAGCGCCACCACCCCCACACCATTGCCCAGGTTTTGCGATTCGGCACTGCGTCGCTTTAACAGACAATTGCGCGGTCGTTCTACGTGGCTCCCAAACAAAATTGGCGTCCTTTTTTCCCCACAAATAGAGCTTTCTTTTGGTGGTATTTGATCACCTCTGCGGTTTTTATTTTTTGCGCTATAAACAAAAATAGAGCGACAATTTTGAAAAAAATGCAATATTTTTTACTTTTTGTTATAATAAATATCCCCCAAAAACATATATAAAAAAAATTTGCCCTCAGTTTAGGCCGATACGTATTTTTCTACCTATTGTTGGTAAAAAAAAACGCAATAAGTGTTTATCGATTGGTTTGCGCAAAATGTATAGCGTTTACAAAATAGGGGATAGTTTTATTGCATTTTTATTAATTTTTTTTTTTTTACTACTAATGGCGGCGATCAGCGATTTTTTTCGTGACTGCGACATTATGGCGGACACATCGGACAATTTTGACACATTTTTGGGACCATTGTCATTTTCACAGCAAAAAATGCATTTAAATTGCATTGTTTATTGTGAAAATGACAGTTGCAGTTTGGGAGTTAACCACAGGGGGCGCTTTAGGAGTTAGTGTTCACCTAGTGTGTGTTTACAACTGTAGGGGGGTGTGGCTGTAGGAATGATGTCATCGATCGAGTCTCCCTATATCAGGGAACACACGATCGATGCAGCCGCCACAGTGAAGCACGGGGAAGCTGTGTTTACATACGGCTCTCCCCGTTCTTCAGCTCCGGGGAGCGATCGCGACGGAGCGGCTATAAACGAATAGCCGCGCCGTCGTCCCGGATCGCTCCCCGCGGGAATCCGACCACCGCATGTAGCGCGGGGGGGTCGCGATCGGACCCCCCACCCGCTAGAAGGCAAGGACGTACCTGTACGCCCATATGCCTGTCCGTGCCATTCTGCCGACGTACATATACATGCGGCGGTCGGGAAGTGGTTAAAGAAGAATCAGGCCAGCGGGACAGCACAGGAGACCTTGGATGGCCAAGTGTGGCCCCAGGGCCACCATTTGAGTATTCCTGTAAAAGTCTAATTGGTATCACTGCCCCCTCCTGTATGACCCCCCCCCCTCTGTCCCTGGCATGGGGAAGATAGAGTTAAGAGACGATATCTTCCCAGTCTCTTTCATTTAGTGTCTCGGCCGGTGACAGCTGTGTCCCTGATTGTCATTACGCTCCTTCCAATTCAATAGCATCCAGATCTGTTCCTACAGGTGTCTCCAGTGCCGAGCGCCGTCTCAGCTCATCACAGCCTGTCACAGCAAATCAGCCTGTCTGTGCAACAAACACAAAGCAGGCCTGATTGAAGGCGATGGGGCCGAGTGCTGAGCAGAGCCGTACTGCCCCCTACTGGCGCACAGCAGACACTGCAATCTACTGATTATACCCAGAGACACAAATGTGATATGTGATGCAGGATTTATAGAGCGCCAGTGCTGTGCAAAAAGAAGGCAGGCATTACATTACGATAGCATTTATTTTTTTTTCTTCTTAAATCTTTTTTTTTCATTTTAACCACTTCAGCCCCGGACCATTTTGTAGCTATAGGACCGGGCCACTTTTTTGCGATTCGTCACTGCGTCGTTTTAACTGACAATTGCGCGGTCGTGCGACGTGGCTCCCAAACAAAATTGGCGTCCTTTTTTTTTTCCACAAATAGAGTTTTCTTTTGGTGGTATTTGATCACCTCTGCGGTTTTTATTTTTTGCGCTATAAACAAAAATAGAGCGACAGTTTTGAAAAAAAAAATGCAATATTTTTTACTATAATAAATATCCCCCCCAAAAAAAAAGTTTAGGCCGATACGTATTCTTCTACATATTTTTGGTAAAAAAAAAAAAAAAAACGCAATAAGCGTACATTGATTGGTTGGCGTAAAAGTTATAGCGCCTACAAAATAGGGGATTGATTTTATTTTTTACTAGTATTGGCGGCAATCTGCAATTTTTATCATGACCGTGACATTGCGGCGGACACTAATTTGGGACCATTCACATTTATACAGCGATCCGTGCTATAAATATGCAATGATTACTGTGTAAATGTGACTGTCAGGGAAGGGGTTAACACTAGGGGGCGATCAAGGGGTTAAATGTGTTCCCTAGTGAGTGATTCTAACTGTGGGGGGGAGGGGACTGACTGGGGGAGGCAACCGATCTACGCCCTATGTACAAGGGACACATACCACCGGTCCCCTCTCCCTGACAAGACGTGGATCTCTGCGTTTACTCACACACAGATCCACGGTCCTGCTTAGTTACAGGGCAATCGCGAGCACCGGGCACGCACATCGGGTTCCCAGTGACGCAGCGGCTTGCCCCCTAGTGGCTCGGACGTCATATGACGTCCTCCCAGAACGAGAGGTTTATCGTCCCGCCGTCATTTGACGGAGGCGGTAGTCTACTGGTTAAATTAGTCTGGTGATGAAGAGGTTAATTCGAGACCTTCTGACAGAGATTAACCACTTTTGGACCGCACGCCGTACATATTCTGCGGCAGAGCAGCCACACTGCGCCAGATCACAGTACGTGATCTGACACTTCCGGGTCTGGGGCACCCTGCCCGCGACCCGCTCTGATCACTCACACAACCCCGCGGGAGCCCAGTGACTTGATGTCCGCCGGCACCCGCGGATTATTCAGTACACAGGGAGAACGGTGATCTGCCCATGTAAACAAGGTGATAACGATTGATTTCCTGACACAATTTCAGGATTAACCCCATTTCTGCCATTTGACCCAAATCAATAGTGAAATATGCAGACCAGACAAGAATCTACATCCTCACCTCTCAACGTTCGACCATCAAAGAGACCCAACCCTTTATTTCCTATAACAGGGCTCGACAAATCCCGGTCGCCATGGCGACTAGAAATAGTGTCCTGGCAACTTGGCTTGGAAGGTGGGCAAAAAAAAAAAAAAAAAACAAGTTAAACAGCAATTCTAATGTAATTTTTCATTATTTTCACTGCCATCTTCTTCCCTCTAATTAGAACCCCAAACATTATATATATTTTTTATCCTAACACCCTAGAGAATAAAATGGCGATCGTTGCAATACTTTCTGTCACGCCGTATTTACGCAGCGGTCTTGCAAGCGCACTTTTTTGGGAAAAAATTAAACTTTTTTTAATTAAAAAATAAGACTACAGTAAAGTTATCCCCATTTTTTTTAATATTGTGAAAGATAATGTTATGCCGAGTAAATTGATACCCAACATGTCACGCTTCAAAATTACGTCTGCTCGTGGAATGCCGACAAACTTTTACCCTTTAAAATCTCCATAGGCGACGTTTAAAAAAACTCTACAGGTTGCATGTTTTGAGTTACAGAGGAGGTCTAGGGCTAGAATTATTGCTCTCGCTCTACCAATCGCGGCGATACCTCACGTGTGTGGTTTGAACACCGTTTACATATGCGGGCGCTGCTCACGTATGTGTTCGCTTCTGCGCGCAAGCTCGTCGGGACGGGGCGCGTTTTCTGGCTCCTAACTTTTTTAGCTGGCTCCTAGATTCAAAGCAAATTTGTCAACCCCTGTCCTATAGCTTTATCAACATCATGACATCATTCACATGAACACACTGATTGGTTAATTCTATACAGTACAGTCCCATTTACACGCCCCCTGTGACGTCTGTTCTTGGCATGGAGCCCTCATAGGTCAGTTCATATAAGGATGGTTTCTTCTTGGAAGCCCATTTTTGGGGATGCGGCACACATCATCCTTCTTGCCATGTGGCATAAACGTTCCCTCAGTAAAGTGAGGACAAGGAGGGGGAAGGTCCATATTTGTTCTTTGGAATGAGGAGTTTAGGAGTGCAGTAGAAAGGAGGGGCCGGAGGACAAGGAACGAGGGGGGGGGGGGGGGTTTGAACACATCTGAATAACTCTTTTGTCTCCTTTCAAAGTTTAAGATGTACTTGTAACTTTTTAAAACATCATCTGTTTCTTTATGTAAGAATAACAAAAATATTGTAGTACACACCCACACATAATAACTCCATATATCTTATATAAAATGACTATAAAAAACAAACAATATAAGGAAAGAAAAACAACATTTGAGTGATTTTAGCACAAAGTAGCATATAATAAAATATTCATTTCAAGCCCATGACAAAGGCAGAATGCTGTTCTGCGAGGGAGGGAAGGCCTGGATCCTGTGTTCTTGCAAAGCAGGGGCAGGGATCTCTGCCTTCCCATAGTAAAAGCACACAGTAAACAAACACTGGCTAGTAACACACTTAACCCTTTGATCGCCCCTTCCCCCGCCAGTGCCATTAGTACAGTGACCGTGCATATATTTTTAGCACCGATCACTGTATTGGTGTCACTGGTCCTCCAAAAGTGTCAGTTAGGTGTCCGTTTTATCCGCCACAATATCACAGTCCCGCTATAAAAGTCACTGATCGCCGCCATTACTAGTAAAAAAAAAAAAAAAAAAATATTCGTTTGACAGGGGTTGACAAATTTGCTTGGAATCTAGGAGGCAGCTTAAAAAGTTAGGAGCCAGAAAATGCGCCTCGTCCCGACGAGCTTGCGCACAGAAGCAAACACATACGTGAGCAGCGCCCGCATATGTAAACGGTGTTCAAACCACACATGTAAGGTATCGCCGCGATTGGTAGAGCGAGAGCAATAATTCTAGCTCTAGACCTCCTCTGTAACTCAAAACATGCAACCTGTAGAATTTTTTAAACGTCGCCTATGGAGATTTTAAAGGGTAAAAGTTTGTCGCCATTCCACGATTTTTCCACGCAATTTTGAAGCGTGACATGTTGGGTATCAATTTACTCGGCGTAACATTATCTTTCATAATATTAAAAAAAAAAAATGGGGATAACTTTACTGTTTTATTTTTTAATTAAAAAAAGTGTAATTTTTTCCCACAAAAGTGCGCTTGTAAGACCGCTGCGCAAATACGGCGTGACAGAAAGTATTGCAACGATCGCCATTTTATTCTCTAGGGTGTTAGGATAAAAAATATATATAATGTTTGGGGGTTCTAATTAGAGGGAAGAAGATGGCAGTGAAAATAGTGAAAAATTACATTAGAATTGCTGTTTAACTTGTAATGCTTAACTTGTAATACCAACGGCTCCCCACCAGATGGCGCCAGCTCACAAAAAAAAATTTAAGATCATTACCCCCCCCGCCCCCCTTCCAAGCCAAGTCGCTAGGACCCCATTTCTAGTCGCCATGGCGACCTGGCGCCCGGGATTTGTCGAGCCCTGGTAGATGCTATAAACAAACTTTTGCGCAAACCAATCAATATACACTTATTGGGATATTTGCCGCTTGATCGTTCTTACGGGCAGCGGAAGGGGACGTCCCCCCCCCTCCCGCCGGTGCTTCTCCCGGCTCACCGCTGCGATCAGTGAGTCGGAAAACGGATCCGCCGGCCCCGGATGATGATCACAGAGATTTCCGGCGGACCAGATGGTCGCCGGAGTCTCTGATTGTTGGAGGTGGGGCGCGATGTTATGACATCACGCCCAGCCTCCGATCGTTTTTTTTTTTAGGCTTCTCAGCCTAATGGTGAGACGTGAGGTCTTATTGACCTCCATTTCTCACTGTAAAGAGGACCTGTCATGTCATATTCCTTGTAATAGGAATAAAAGTGTCAAAATAAAAATAAGTAAAAAATTTAGCAACAACATTTTTTTTTTTTTAAAGTGCCCCTGTCCCCGTGTGCTCGCATGCAGAAGCGAACGCATATGTAAGTCCCGCCCACATATGAAAACGGTGTTCAAACCACCTGTGAGGTATCGCCGCAAACGTTAGAGCGAGAGCAATAATTCTAGCCTTAGACCACCTCTGTAACTCAAAACATGTAGCCAGTAAAATTTATTTTGCGCAAACCAATCAATATACACTTATTGGGATATTTGTTTACCAAAAATATGTAGCAGAATACATATTGGCCTAAATTTAAGAAATTTGGTTTATTAAAAAAAAAAAAAAAAAAAAAAAAAATGTATTGGATGTTTTATAGCAGAAGTAAGCTTTTCTTTTTTGTTTATAGCGCGAAAAAAAAAAACCCACAGGAGGTACAGCAGAACCTAGAATTGCGAGTAACTCGGTTTACAAGCGTTTTCGCAATACGAGCAATTTTTTTTAAAAATCCTGACAGGATTCAAGCCTCTGGGGTGTGCAGTACCGCATTTGGCCAGGGGTGCGGGGGGCGCCGGTGACACTCCGAGCCGCTCGGAAACACTCCGTTCCTGAGTATCCCTGAGTGCATTCGAGTGGCTCCGAGTGTTTTTCTGAATGTCTCCAGTGCCTCCCACCTCTGGCCACATGCGGTACTGCATACACTAGCAGTGCTACTGGAACAGATCTGAGTTTCCATTATTTCCTATGGGGAAACTCGCTTTGATATACAAGTGCTTTGGATTACAAGCATTCTTCTGGGACGAATCATGCTCGTGATCCAAGGTTCCACCAAAAGAAAGCTCTATTTGTGGGGGCAGAAAAAAAGGACATAAATTGATTGGATACAGTATTGCACGTGCAATTGACAGTTAACCACTTAACGCCCGCCGCACGACTATTTACGTCCGCACAATGGCACGGACAGGCAGAAGGGCGTATATATACACGTCCTTGCCTTTCGGCGGGTCGGGGGTCCGATCGGGACCCCCCCCCCGCTGCGTGCGGCTTACCTCGGGGAGCGATGCGGGACGAGGGCGCGGCTATTCGTTTATAGCCGCTCCGTCGCGATCGCTCCCCAGAGCTGAAGAACGGGGAGAGCCGTATGTAAACACGGCTTCCCCGTGCTTCACTGTGGCGGCGCATCGATCGTGTCACCCCCTTTATAGGGGAGACACATTCGATGACATCAGACCTACAGCCACACCCCCCTACAGTTGTAAACACACACTAGGTGAAGCCTAACTCCTACAGCGCCCCCTGTGGTTAACTCCCAAACTGCAACTGTCATTTTCACAATAAAGAATGCAATTTAAATGCATTTTATGCTGTGAAAATGACAATGGTCCCAAAAATGTGTCAAAATTGTCCGCCATAATGGCGCAGTCACGAAAAAAATAAAACGCTGATCGCCGCCATTAGTAGTAAAAAAAAAAAAAAAATTAATAAAAAATGCAATAAAAATATCCCCTATTTTGTAAACGCTATAAATTGTGCGCAAACCAATCGATAAATGCTTATTGCGATTCCTTTTACCAAAAATATGTAGAAGAATACGTATCGGCCTAAACTGAGGAAAAAAAACATTTTTATATATTTTTGGCGGATATTTATTATAGCAAAAAGTAAAAAATATTGCATTTTTTTCAAAATTGTCGCTCTATTTTTGTTTATAGCGCAAAAAATAAAAACCGCAGAGGTGATCAAATACCACCAAAATAAAGCTCTATTTGTGGGGAAAAAAGGACGCCAATTTTGTTTGGGAGCCACGTCGCACGACCGCGCAATTGTCTGTTAAAGCGACGCAGTGCCGAATTGTAAAAACCCCTTGGGTCATGTAGCAGCATATTGGTCCGGTCCTTAAGTGGTTAAAGTCAGTGCCCTATCCTAAATAAAAATGGCCTGGTCATTGGGGGGGATTATAGGGGGTTAAATCTTCTGGAGGGCAAGTGGCAAAAAAATAAAAAATAAAATAAAAAAAGCGCAAAAGGTGATAAAAAAACAACTGTATTACAACTTTAAAAACATAACACAGACGGGGTAAAGAAACACAGAAATGTATACAGTACACACACACACACAACACACAGGTTATTTTGCTTGAGCACACAGTGCGGCGAAGGATTTGCGCAGGTTGGCGAGCAATGCCGAGAAGTTCTTGGTCTCCCGGAGTTTCTTCTCGTACTCTGCAATACACTCCAATGGCGGATCACAGCCTTCAACTGCCGAGAGAGGAGAGAGCCATGTCAAGTCCGCAGCACACCGTACTTCAAAGTGTAAAGAACAAGGATGGCCACCCACTGAGCGCGGCGCCGGCGCCGCCCCCCACCCCCCCCCCGGCTTTGTCTCAGTGGATAAGGAGGAACATAGAAAGGGTTGCTCTGAGCAAGGCATCTACTTTCACCTGTGATGGACAGTGAGAATAAATACTTGGTACCCCAACTGAGGGGCAGGAGTTGGGTAATGCCAGTTTCAACCAGAGGCTCCCCAGCGGAGTGTTCCCCCTTCTGATAAACCTCCTATAAATAAGTGCCGATTCAGCCCCATCTGTGGGATTCAACGTGCATTGAAGGGATTTTGAACATTAATGTGTAGTTCCGGCTGAAATAGGACTTTTAAGATTAAAATGCCCTTAGAATACTCATGCCTCGTGTAATGTAACAAAGGTATGCTGTAAACTATGCCCAGTTTTCCATTTGTGCAGCATGGTATTCTTACTTTGGAGATGGCTTCACTGTGCATGAACTTCACAGTGTGGGCATCTGAAGCTGCAGTGTCCTTCCTGGTGGCTACCCAGCATGCACCTGCTGATCTCGCACATGTGCGGTGCAATCTAGGTCAGCTTGACATGGCTCCAGTAACATTGAACATTGGCTTCTATGGGAAATCTTGGTCAGCTTGACATGGCACTGCTCTAATGCCATGTAAAGCTGATCATGATTTCCTATTGACACCAATGTAACGGAAGCAGTTCCATGTCAAGCTGACCAAGATTTCCCATAGAAGCCAATGTTAAATGTTACTGGAGCCATGTCAAGCTGACCAAGATTTTTCCATTGACGTCAATGTTACTGGAGCCATGTCAAGCCGACCACGATTTCCTATCGACACCAATGTTAAGGGAGCAGTGCCATGTCAAGCTGACCAAGATTTCCCATTGACGCCAATGTTACTGGAGCCATGCCATGTCAAGCTGACCATGATTTCCTATTGACACCAATGTTACAGGAGAAGTGCCATGTCCCATAGAAGCCAATGTTAAATGTTACTGAAGCCATCCCATGTCAAGCTGACTAAGATTTCCCATTGATGCCAATGTTACTTGAGGCATTTCAAACTGACTAAAGGCTCCTATCGACGCCAGTGTTACGGAAGCAGTGCCATGTCAAGCTGACCAAGATTTCCCATTGATGCCAATATTAAATGTGACGGGAGCAGTGCCATGTCAAGCTGACCAAGATTGGTTAATTCCTTCTCCACTGGGGGGGGAGGTTGTTAAACTGATTTTTTTTTTTTTAACAATATAAAAAACAAAGGATCAATTACACCGAGTTGCAGTATAGGGTTGGAGATTCAGCACACCAAGGTCATGGACTGCTGATGGTTACATTATTGTCTGGATCTCCGTGGAATTCATTGCTGACGACTATACTTGATGTAATACCTACCCGGTGGCTTATATGTTTAAATTTTTTTTTTTTTTTAGCATATCAAAAAAGGGGGGGGGGATAATCGCTGAAGAGAATATTTGTGTCTTGTGATGTGTTATAAAGAATAGGTGTGAACAGGGCCCATGACTCCGGGTGCACATGTGCCGGCATCCTAGGGATGACTTACGCTTATAGTCTCCTTCCTCAGTGAAGGAAATGATGCAGGAGAATGGCTCCTCCAGGTCCTTCGGGTTAATGCAGCGGAAGACAAATTGCAGCTTGTTACCTGGAAGAAGTATGGCACGGTAAGTACAAATACAGCGAAACCTCGGATTACGAGCATAATCCAGGAGAACGCTCGTAATCCAAAGCACTCGTATATCAAAGCGAGTTTCCCCATAGAAGTCAATGGAAACAAAAATAATTCATTCCGCATTGACTGCAATGGCATGCAATACCACATGTGGCCAAAGGTAGGGGGGGGGTGCCGGACAGCCTTGGAAACGGCCGGAAAGGCCCAAGGACACCTCGGCAAACTTCATCAAAAAAGTTTGGACACCCCTGTCCTAGGTCAAAGCCTCATAGGGCTAGATTCAGGTAGGGGCGCGCATTGTTACGGCGGCGCAGCGTATCGTATTTAATCTACGCTGCCGTAAGTCAGAGAGGCAAGCACTGTATTCACAAAGCACTTGCCTCCTAAGTTACGGCGGCGTAGCGTAAATGGGGCCGACGTAAGCGCGCGTAATTCAAATGAGGGGGCGTGTTTTATGTTAATTCTTGGTGACCCGACGTGATTGACGTTTTTCCCCCGAACGGCGCATTCGCCGTCCGTAGAATTTCCCAGTGTGCATTACTCCAAAGTACGCCGCAAGGACGTCATTGGTTTCGACGTGAACGTAAATTACGTCCAGCCCTATTCGTGAACGACTTACGCAAACGACGTAAAAAATTCAAAATTTGACGCGGGAACGATGTTCATAATAGCAGGAGCGACCTTACGCCGAAAAAGCCCAACGTAAACAATGTAAAAAAATAGCGCCGGGCATACGTACATTTTTTTTTAATCTGCGTATCTAGGTCATTTGCATATTCTACGCCGAAAACGACAGAAGCGCCACCTAGCGGCCAGCGTGAGAATGCACCCTAAGATACGACGGCGTAAGAGACTTACGCCTGTCGGATCTTAGGCCAATGTCGGCGTATCTTGCTTTCTGAATACAGAAAGAAGATACGCCGGCGCAGCTTTGAATTTACGTGGCGTATCTACAGATACGCCGGCGTAAATCAATGCTGAATCTAGCCCATAGTAGGCATATTTTTGAAAGGAGATCAGGAATGGCAGCCCAGACACCGCTCTCCTCCGCGACTCTACGTACCACGAATTTTCCGGATCTCCAGTCCCAGGCGATCTTTAAATAACGCTGCAGATTTCCCAAGTTCCTTCAGTTTTTCTTTGTTCATTTTTTTACTGACCAGCGCCGCTAAAAAAAAACAGAAATGGAAATCCCCGTTACGATTCTGAATGATCCTCCTTAACCCTTCATCGGCTTATGCTGCTTTAACCACTTAAGACCCGGACCTTTAGGCAGCTAAAGGACCCGGCCAGTTTTTGCGATTCAGCACTGCGTCGCTTTAACTGACAGTTGCGCGGTCGTGCGACGTGGCTCCCAAATAAAATTGGCGTCCTTTTTTCCCCACAAATAGAGCTTTCTTTTGGTGGTATTTGATCACCTCTGCGGTTTTTATTTTTTGCGCTATAAACAAAAATAGAGCGACAATTTTGAAAAAAAAAAATTGAATATTTTTTACTTTTTTCTACAATAAATATCCCCCAAAAATATATAAAACATTTTTTTTCCCCCTCAGTTTAGGCCGATACGTATTCTTCTACATATTTTTGGTAAAAAAAAAAAAAAATGGTGGCGATCAGCGATTTTTTTCGTGACTGCGGCATTATGGCGGACACTTCGGACAATTTTGACACATTTTTGGTACAAACTGTCATTTTCACAGCAAAAAATGCATTTAAAATGCACCGATTACTGTGAAAATGACAATTGCAGTTTGGGAGTTAACCACTATGGGGCGCTGAAGGGGTTATGTATTACCCAATATGTGTTTCTAACTGTGTGGCTGTAGGTCTGACATCGATTGTGATTCCCTATATCAGGGAACACACGATCGATGACGCCGCCACAGTGAAGAACAGGGAAGCTGTGTTTACACACACCTCTCCCCGTTCTTCAGCTCCGGGGACCGATCGCGGGACTCCAGCGGCGATCGGGTCCGCGGGTCCCAGAGCTTTCGGACCGTGCTGCGGGCGCACGCCACAGACCCACGACTGGGCACTAGCACAGGACGTACCTGTACATGCTTGTGCCCAGCCGTGCCATTCTGCCAACGTAAATGTGCAGGAGGCGGTCCTTAAGCGGTTAAACACCCCCCCCCCCAAAAAAAAATGCAAGACCAAGTCATAATGAGCTACTATGACTAGAATACTAGCTCATTATGAGTTACTTACCCGAGATCGAAGCCCCTGCAGCCGTCCTCGTCTCCCCCTCTGGAAGGTTACTTCCGGGTATCGCCGCTCCGGCCAATCACGGCACCGAAGACGTCACTCCGTGCGGGAGTCGGCATTAGCCATTCAGAAAACTGGCATTCTCAGTGCGCCTGCACCGTTGTCTATGGCGTGCATGCCATAGACTGGCTAGAGTGGATGGATTGAAAGCAGCACAGCCATTGGCTCGCGCTGCTGTCAATCACATCCAATGACGCAGCGCGCCGGGGGTGATCAAGGGGACTGACTGGGGGAGGTGACCGATCAGTGTCCCTATGTACAAGGGACACAGCATCGGTCTCCTCTCTACCTGACAGGACGTGGAGCTCTGTGTTTGGAAACAGAGATCCACATACCTGGCTCTGTAACTGCCGATCGCGGATACCCGGTGGACATCGCGGCCACTAGGCACGCGCATTGGCACCCGCGAGGCCCGAGGGCGTCACATGACATCCACCCAGAATGGCAGAGCCACCTTGTGGACGTCATATGTATATACGCGGGTATTGAAGTGGTTAAAAAGTAATGGTGGATGTCTGGTATTGGGACTCAACCCTGAGCGCACACACACCGAGCCGCGGTGACTTGTCATTAAGGTTCCCCTATCCAGATGGTTCCTGTAAGGACAGCGCAGGCGCAATCCTTGCCGACGGGAATCTCCGAACCTCGGCCGGCATCCAGGCTCATTCCTTAACATCCCCTTGGGATTGAAGGATGTTAAAAAAAAAGAGCCAGGAGGCCGAGCGAGGACGTGAGGCCGACTGGCCACTTTCTTCAAATTCCACGTCGCCCTGGATGCCGGCCGAGGTTCGGAGATTTCCGCCGGCGCCTGCGCAGTCCTTACAGGAACCATCTCGATAGCCGGAACCAGATCGTCAGGTCACCGGCATAGAACTTACACTCCTTCCTCTTGTTTATCTCTTCCCGTAACTTCTGGATGCGCTCGGCCAGCTCCTCACACTGCTGCCGGGTGTCTTGCAGCTTGGCGGTCTCCTGCAGGAGGTCCTCCTGCTTCTCCTCGATGCGTTTGTTCTGCCACTTCACATCTATGTACAGGAAGAAGAGGAACACAAATACATTCCAGCATCAATTTTCCATTATTCAAAGTGATCAGAAAGATTTTTTTTATTTTTTTATTATTTTAATAAAAAAAAGGATTCTATACTTACCTGCTCTGTGCAATGGTGGTGCGCGATCGTGACCCGGTCCGAAGCTCCGTGACCCACGGACCCGACCGCCCCCGGAGTCCCGCGATCGGTCACAGGAGCTGAAGAACGGGGAGAGGTGAGTGTAAACACAGCTTCCCCGTTCTTCACTGTGGCGCCGTCATCAATCGTGTGTTCCCTGATATAGGGAAAGACGATCAATGACGTCACGTCCAGCCGCCCTACAGTTAGAAACACAGATGAGGTCACACTTAACCCCCTACAGCGCCCCTTAGTGGTTAACTCCTAAACTGCAATTGTCATTTCCACAGTAATCAGTGCATTTTTATAGCACTTTTTGCTGTGAAAATGACAATGGTCCCAAAAATATGTCAAAATTCCAATGTGTCCGCCATAATGTCGCAGTCACGGAAAAATAAAAAAAATTAACCATTGATCGCCGCCATTAGTAGTAAAAAAAAAAAATTAATAAAAATTCCATAAAACTATCCCCCATGATCACCAGTCATCTCTATGACCGTCGGAGGCCCGGCCGCGACGTTATGACATCGCGCCCGGTACCGGAAGTAAACAAAGCCGCAATCACGGCTGTCGGCATGTGATCAGTGATATTTTTTCACAGATCTCATGCTTGTAAGCCTGGAGGAGAGATGAGGGGGAGGTCTTATTGACCCTGCATCTCTCCATAAAGAGGACCTGTCACACTGATTCCTATTACAAGGGATGTTTACATTCCTTGTAATAGGAAAAATAGTGATCAAAAAAAAAAAAAGTGTAAAAAAAAATAATAATAATAATAATAAAGTAAAATAAAAATAAAATGTAAAAATAAAATGCTTTTCAAAAAGCCCCTGTCATCTCGCGCGCAGAAGCGAACACGCATGCAAGTCCCGCCCACACATGTAAACGCCGTTCAAACCCCACATGTGAGGTGTTGTCGCGTGCGTTAGAGCGTGTGCAACAATTCTAGCACTAGACCTCCTCTAACTCGAAAATAGTAACCTGTAAAAAATGTTAAAGCGTCACCTATGGAGATGTTTAAGTACTGAAGTTTGGCGCCATTCCATGAGTGTGCACAATTTTAAAGCGTGGCATGTAAGGTATCTATTTACTCGGCGTAACTTCATCTTTCACATTATACAAAAAAAATTGGGCTAACTTTACTGTTTTGTTATTTTTTAATTCATGAAACCGTTTGAAAAATTATTGTGCAAATACCGTGCGAGAAAAAAAAAGTTGCAATGACCGCCATTTTATTCCCTAGAGTGTCTGCTAAAATTTATATATATATATATATATATATATATATATATATATATATATATATATATATATATATATATATATATATATATATATATATATATATATATATATATATAATTAATATGTTTGGGGGTTCTGAGTAATTTTTTAGGAATTTTTTTTTTGATTTTTACATAAAGGAGAGAAGTGCCAAAATAGGCGCGGTGGGCAAGTGGTTAAGCACAAATTTCTGATAATTTTATGGAGAGGACTAAGAAGATATAACCATGCCAATGGTGCAGCAGAAAACATATAGGACAGTGAGGAAGATTTGTGGTCCAGGATGATAGGACAGTCAAAATTAAAAGCAGTGCCACCCCCACCCACATTTGCGGAATGCCAGCCGCCCGCATACAGGAAGCAGTGCAGCCGCTTTATGGGGGCGCTAGACTAATTTGCCTCTCAGCCCAGTCCGCCCCAAAAGACTCGTGCAACACTAATAGTGTAGCGCGAGCCAGGGGGGAAATCTTTCCATGCTGCCCCCCCCTGAAAAGTGCTGCCCTAGGGCTGGGCCTTGTTGGATACAGCATTGTGGTCCAGTTCAGTCTTTTTCCCCCCTCTTCTGTATACCGGACCCAGGATCCTCCTTTGGATGTCCACAAAACTGCCATCATTGGCTGTCATGAAGGTCCTCAAGATCCAGAAGAGGAGTCTGCAGCAGTGACGTCAGTGCAAGGGGACTGTCCAGTGCGGGCACAACCGCAGGGGCCGGATCAGAGGTGCCTCGCACCCAGAAAGGGGTCGGGTGAGATGCCCGAGCAATGTTCATAGATGAGTATAGCTCGCTTCGCAAGGTTAAGGAAAAGAATAAAAAAAATAATAAAAATAAAAAACATGCGGGAAGGGTTAGAGGAGGTTGGGAGGAAGGTTTATACCTGCCCAGAAATAAGCGGGCAAAATTAAGTTTTTAAAACCCAAAATAACCAAAATTGTGTCATTTCAACTGCTAGAAGTCCGACAAAGTCCACTGCCCCTCCCCCCTCACCTTTTCTGAATTCCAGAGACTTCGCAATCATCATCTCTCCTTCTCTGTATTTTCTCGCCCAAACCTCTGCAAAGAAAAAAAAAAGACACAAAAAAATATATAACAATTGAAGAGTACCTTCCCCCAACGCTTCATATTTCTAATGTGTCCGTGGTACCATGTGCTTGTGATAACCCCTTCCCACCCAGCCCCTCCCTAACCACTTGCTTACTGGGCACATATACCCCCTTCCTGCCCAGGCGAAATTTCAGCTTTCAGCACTGCGTCGCTTTAAATTAAAATTGCGCGGTCGTGCGACGTGGCTCCCAAACAAAATTGGCGTCCTTTTTTCCCCCACAAATAGAGCTTTCTTTTGGTGGTATTTGATCACCTCTGCTGTTTTTATTTTTTGCGCTATAAACAAAAAAAAAAAAAAAAAAGGAGTGACAATTTTGAAAAAAAAACACAATATTTTTGACTTTTTGCTATAATAAATATCCCATTTTTTTTAAAAAAAAAATATATTTTTTTCTCAGTTTTGGCCGATATGTATTCTACATATTTTTGGTGAAAAAAAAAAAAAAAAAAAAAATATCGCAATAACCGTATAGTAATTGGTTTGCACAAAAGTTATAGAATTCTGACATTTTTTTTTATTATTTTTTTCTTTACTAGCAATACGCCGATCTGCAAATTTTGTCAGGACTGCAACATTATGGCGGACACATCGGACACTTTTGACAAATTTTTGGGACCATTCACATTAATACAGCGAACAGCGCTATAAAAAAAGGCACCGATTACTGTATAAATGTGACTGGCAGGGAAGGGGTTAACACTAGGGGGTGAGGAAGGGGTTAAATGTGTATCCTGGGTGTGTTCTAACTGTGTGGGGGGAGGGGGGTGACCGATCTGTGTCCCTATGTACAAGGGACACAGCATCAGTCTCCTCTCCCTGACAGGACGTGGAGCTCTGTGTTTACACCCCATCATTACACACAGAGCTCCACGTCCCTGCTCTAAAACTGCCGATCGTGGGTACCTGGCGGACACTGCGGCCGCCAGGAACGCGCATCGGCATCGCGCCGCCGCACGCCCCCCAGTGGCCGGAGGACCCGAGGCCGTAAAAAGACGGCCTCCCTGATTTATATACCATAAGGGAGGAGAGCGGACCACCTTTGGAGAGGGGGTGGGGGACAGATGGGGGAGGGTAGAGTCGGGTCACCTGCGAGATCCTTCAGAGACTCCTTGTACGCATCCCTCTCCTCCTGGATGGAATGCTCCTTGCTGCTCTGACTGATGAAGTGGCTCTGGAATTCCTGCATACAGGACAGCAGCGCCTGCTCGTCGTCCATCTTGGCAGCCATGATGAACCTGGAGAGGAGAGACAACGAGGCGTGTGTGAGAGGGAAGGCCGGCCGACCCCACCGAGGGGAGAAGTACAGAGCAAACAGCACCAGGACAGAGATCATCGCGCCCCCCCCATACTGAGATAAATAATACACCAGACTGGACGGGTCATCTACCACACTGTATATCCTGGACAGTAAGCCGGCACTCCGCCATGGAACGGTACAGAACACTTTACTGCAGACCAGGGAAAACATTCCCCGTTATAAACCCCCCCCTCCCACCACCATTACAAGTCTATACTATTACCCCTCCATTCCCCAATACCACCTATATGTCTGATTACCCCGCCATTCCCTATTACACCCCCCCCCCCCCCCCACACACACACACTCTGTAATATTACCCCTCAATTCCTTACTATTAATAGCCCCCCTCCCCTAGTCTGTCTTATTACCCCTCCATTCTCTATTAATCCCCCTCCCCCCACCGTGTCCCATTATCCCCTCTATTACCCAATAATGCCTCTCTACCCCCTGCTTCGCCCCACTGTGTCCTATTATCCCCTCTATTCCCCCCCCCCCCCCCAACCATCATGACTAGTCCGTGCTATCACCCCTTCAATAATACCCCACCTCCCTTAGTCTGTCCTATTACCCCTCTATTACACTTCTACCCCCTCCTCCTCCAGTCTGTCCTTTTACCCCCCCCCCCCCCCATCACTAGTCTATACTATTACCTTTCTATTCTCTAATACCATCCATCTGTCTGGTTACCCTGTCACTTCCTATGAATACCCCCCCCCCCCTCTACTCTGTCCTATTAGCCCTTCATTCCTCACCAATACCCACCCCCCTCCCCTAGACTGCCCTATTACCCCTCAAATTCCCTAATAAAAATCCTCTCTACTCCCTGGCATGTCCTATAACCCCTCCATTCTCTATAAATACACTTCTACCCCCTCCTCCTCCAATGTGTCCTATTACCCCTTATATATACCCCCCCCCCCTAACCACCATTGCTAGTCTATAACCCCTTCAATACCACCCCTCCCCTAGACTGCCCTATTACCCCTCAAATTCACTAATAATAATCCTCTCTACTCCCTGGCATGTCCTATTACCCCTTCATTCTCTATAAATACACTTCTACCCCCTCCTCCTCCAGTGTGTCCTATTACCCCTTAATTCCCCATTATATATACCCCCCCCCAACCACCATTGCTAATCTATAACCCCTCCCCTAGACTGCCCTATTACCCCTCAAATTCCCTAATAAAAAAAAAAAACCTGACCTGTTACCCCACCGTTTGATACAAATATCCCCCCCCCCCCTCTGTCCTATTAGCCCCTCCTCCTACCTTAAGGTGTCCTATCATATTCCCCCCCCCTCTGTCCTATTACCCCCTCCTGCATTAATGTGTCCTATCATATCCCCCCCCCCCCCCCCAAATCACTTGTCTATATTATTACCACTCCATTCCCTGACAATAACCATCCCTCCTCCTCCTGTCTGTCCTATTGCCCCTTCATTTCTTAATAACGCCCCTCTACCCCCCCCCCCCCCACTGTGTCTTATTATCCCCTCTATTCCCCATTATATACCCCCCCCCCCCAAGTCTATATGATTACCCCTCCATTCCCTGATACCTATATCTCTGATTACCCCTCCATTCTCTATGAATGCCCCTCTAATCCCTATTATACCCCCCCCCCCTCACAAGTCTATATGATTACCCCTCCATTCCCTGATACCTATATCTCTGATTACCCCACCATTCTCTATGAATGTCCCTCTAATCCCTATTATACCCCCCCCCCCCCCAAGTCTATATGATTACCCCTCCATTCCCTAATACCGATATCTCTGATTACCCCACCATTCTCTATGAATGTCCCTCTAATCCCTATTATACCCCCCCCCCCCAAGTCTATATGATTACCCCTCCATTCCCCGATACCTATATCTCTGATTACCCCTCCATTCTCTATGAATGTCCCTCTAATCCCTATTATACCCCCCCCCCCCCCCAAGTCTATATGATTACCCCTCCATTCCCCGATACCTATATCTCTGATTACCCCTCCATTCTCTATGAATGTCCCTCTAATCCCTATTATACCCCCCCCCCCTCACAAGTCTATATGATTACCCCTCCATTCCCCGATACCTATATCTCTGATTACCCCTCCATTCTCTATGAATGCCCCTCTAATCCCTATTATACCCCCCCCCCCTCACAAGTCTATACGATTCCCCCCTCCTCTAACTAATTGGACGCTCCATCCACCCCGGGTGTAAAAAAACAACTTCTGTCTATTTACAATCGCCCGCCTCCGACCGGCTAGGGAAAAATGCAATAGGATTGGGGGGGGGGGGTGCAGTCAGGTGTATAGTCTAAATACCCCCCCCCCCCCCATAGAGCACAGCGGGGGCTGTGTGTGTCCACTGTGCAGACACAGAGCGGTCATCTGCCAGATCTGCTCCAATCAGCGGACAGATCTCTCTCTTCCCCTCCCCCCCCCTTATTAATACCCCTCTATTGGCTGTCAGGCGTCAGTCACGGGGGGGGGGGGGGGGGCAAACATCCCGGAGCCCCCCATTCCTGCCTATGGGATCAGCGACTGCAGGACCCCCATCCCCCCCCCCCTAGTGTGTGACATCCATATGGGGGGGTCCCTGAACACACAGTGTGACCCCCTCCCCCCCAGACAGAGCTGTTACCACTAGCAACGAGCACCCCCACCACTAACCACCCCTCCCCCACTCTGACCGATTACCCGCCTTCTCCTCCTCCCGGTACCGGATCTCCCCCCTCTCTCCTTCACACTCACCTATTCAAACTCTGCCGCTCGCGGGAGAGTCGTGGTGACCCAGCAACGCAGTCCGTAGCGTCAACCGCCGAGTAGATAACCGATGCCGACGGGCGCCGCCATCTTTGTTAAGGGCAAAAGCCAGTTTTTGTTTTCTTTATTTTTGAATAGCTGAGTCAACGGGAGGGGGAGGGGGGTGTAAGAGTCCATTAAAGCTATTATTATTATTATTATTTTCTTTGCTTAATGAAGTTCTGAGAGCAACATTAACATTCTCTTGCTGTTGCTTTTATTTTTATTATGTTTCTCTTTTGAACTTCTTCTGCTTCATACTTTCCCCTCCCCCACAACTGCGCTGACCCTGTGCCTATGGAGCACCACCGCGACATACATGGCTCCCAACTGTCCCTGATTTGCAGCAAAGTCCCTCTGTCCCCCTTTCCTCCTCGTTGGTCTGATCTATATACAAGTAAAACCTGGGATTGCGAGCAAAAACCATTCCAGAAACATGCTTGTAATCCAAAGCACTTGTATATCAAAGCGAATTTCCCCATAAGAAACAATGGAATCTCAAATGATTCGTTCCACAACTATTTATTCATAAGTCCATGAACCCCCAGAGCCTGAATTATGCACTCCCGATCCTCTGAACTCTCTAGGATATGTACTTGTGACCCCTGCACTCTCTGCGTTACACATTCCTGACCCCTACACTCCATGCATTACACATTCCTGACCCCTACACTCTCTGCATAACACATTCCTGACCCCTACACTCTCTTCATTACACATTCCTGACCCCTACACTCTCTGCATTACACATTCCTGACCCCTACACTCTCTGCATTACACATTCCTGACCCCTGCACTCTCTGCATTACACACTCCTGACCCCAGTACTCTCTGTATTACACATTCCTGACCCCTGCACTCTCTGCATTACGCATTCCTGACCCCTACACTCCCTGCATTACACTCTCCTGACCCCTACACTCCCTGCATTACACGCTCCTGACCCGTACACTCTCTGCATTACACGCTCCTGACCCCTGCACTCTCTGCATTACACATTCCTGACCCCTACACTCTGTATTACACGCTCCTGACTCCTGCACTCTCTGCATTACACATTCCTGACCCCTACACTCTCTGCATTACACATTCCTGACCCCTGCACTCTCTGCATTACACATTCCTGACCCCTACACTCCCTGCATTACACGCTCCTGACCCCTGCACTCTCTGCATTACACATTCCTGACCCCTGCACTCTCTGCATTACGCATTCCTGACCCCTACACTCTGTATTACACGCTCCTGACCCCTACACTCCCTGCATTACATGCTCCTGACCCCTACACTCTCTGCATTACACATTCCTGACCCCTGCACTCTCTGCTGACCCCTACACTCTGTCCGGTGCAATATGCTCCTCTGTCCCATGCACTCTTTGCATTATGCACTAATGAGGCTTGCTCTCTCTGTGATATTCTCTCCTGAGCGCTGAACTCTCTGCAATATGAACCCCAAACATCTGAACTCTCTGTGTTACGCACTCCTGAGCCCTGCACTCTCTGCAATTTGCTCTCCTGAACCACATGCTTTCTGTTTTATGAACCCCTAAGCCTTGCACTCTCCACAATATGCACTCCTGACTCCTGCATTACACACTCCTGACCACTGCACCATCTACAATATGAACCTCTGTACTGTGTAATATGCTCTCTCCTGACTCCTGAAATCTCTGGAATATGAACCTCTTACCCCTGCACTCTCTGCAGTATACACTCGTGACCCCTGAACTCTCTGCAATATGAACTCAAGACCTCTCCACCCTAAACACTCGTGACCCCTGAGCTCTCTGTGATATGCATCTCTGACCCCTGTACTCTCTGTGATATGAAATCCTGAGCCCTGCGCAATGTGCGCTCCTGACCCCTGCGCTCTCTGTAATTTGCATCTCTGACCCCTGTACTCTCTGTAATATGCATCTCTGACCACTGTACTCTCTGTAATATGCATCTCTGACCCCTGTATTCTCTGTAATTTGCATCTCTGACTCCTGTACTCTCTGTAATATGCATCTCTGACCCCTGTACTCTCTGTAATATGCATCTCTGACCCCTGTACTCTCTGTAATTTGCATCTCTGACTCCTGTACTCTCTGTAATATGCATCTCTGACCCCTGTACTCTCTGTAATATGCATCTCTGACCCCTGTACTCTCTGTAATTTGCATCTCTGACCCCTGTACTCTCTGTAATTTGCATCTCTGACTCCTGTACTCTCTGTGATATGAAATCCTGAGCCCTGTGCAATGCGCGCTTCTGACCCCTGCGCTCTCTGACCCCTGAGCTCTCTGTAATATGCATTTCTGACCCCTGTACTCTCTGTAATATGCATCTCTGACCCCTGTACTCTCTGTAATATGCATCTCTGACCCCTGTACTCTCTGTAATATGCATCTCTGACTCCTGTACTCTCTGTAATTTGCATCTCTGAACCCTGTACTCTGTAATTTGCATCTCTGACCCCTGTACTCTCTGTAATTTGCATCTCTGACCCCTGTACTCTGTAATTTGCATCTCTGACCCCTGTACTCTCTGTAATATGCATCTCTGACCCCTGTACTCTCTGTAATTTGCATCTCTGACCCCTGTACTCTCTGTAATTTGCATCTCTGACCCCTGTACTCTGTAATTTGCATCTCTGACCCCTGTACTCTCTGTAATATGCATCTCTGACCCCTGTACTCTCTGTAATTTGCATCTCTGACCCCTGTACTCTGTAATTTGCATCTCTGACCCCTGTACTCTCTGTAATATGCATCTCTGACCCCTGTACTCTCTGTAATATGCATCTCTGACCCCTGTACTCTCTGTAATATGCATCTCTGACCCCTGTACTCTCTGTAATATGCATCTTTGACTCCTGTACTCTCTGTAATATGCATCTCTGACTCCTGTACTCTGTGATATGAAATCCTGAGCCCTGTGCAATGCGCGCTTCTGACCCCTGCGCTCTCTGACCCCTGTGCTCTCTGTGATATGAAATCCTGAGCCCTGTGCTCTTTGCAATGTGCGCTCCTGATCCCTGCACTCTGTAATATGCGCTCCTGACCCTTGCACTCACTGTGATATAATAAAAAGTAAAATGCAGCGCTGTTTTATTACATCATTTAAGGTTTAGTACGCCATCTTTATTTGCAAGTGTCAAGGGGGTAAAGTTCCAGGAAGCACGTAGGCGCTTGTGTTGATGGGAAGTAATCTAGCCAGGGCTGCCAGGTACATAAGAATTTATTATGTGTCAGTTTCTCATTCGCCGGGGTACCATGCAACAGACTTTTACTTCGTCGAAGTTGAGAATCGGCATCTTCCACACTTTTACAATCGTCCGTTTCGTGGCTGAGAACATATGGGTCACAAGAGTGCGCTCTCACTTGGTCATGCCATCTATCAGTTTGTGCGGGAGCGCCTCCTAAGGGGTAGGGATGAGCTTCGTATTCGAGTCAAACTCATGTTCGACTCGAACATCGTATGTTCAATCGTTGGTCGAAAGAAGGACAAAACGCGCCAAATTCAAGTTACGTTTCACAGACCGTAATTCACTGCGGCATCGCTAGTTGATGATCGGCCAAGCATGGACTATGACCCGCATGCTTGGCCAATCACAGCGCGCAAAAAACAGAGAGCCATAATTGGCCAAAACTTTGGCCAATTATGGCTTAGGGGATTTAGTACACGCCCCACACTATAAAAGGCCGCCTGCAGGTCAGCCTTGTGTAGTGTGTTGCGGTGGTTAAGAGAGGAGAGAGAGTGTCATATTTTGCAGATAGAGCAGGCAGGCTAGTCAGATAATGTTACAGTGTGTAGAGCAGGGATATGCAATTGGCGGACCTCCAGCTGTTGCAGAACTACAATTCCCATGAGGCATAGCAAGACTCTGACAGCCACAAGCATGACATCCAGAGGCATGTTGGGACTTGTAGTTTTGAAACAGCTGGAGGTCCGCTAATTGCATATCCCTGCTGTAGAGGATATATATCCACTTGCCCACCAGGTAAATTCTGGCACTTCTCTCCTTCATGTGAAAATCACAATTTTTTTGCTAGAAAATTTATCAGAACCCCCAAACATTATATATTTTTTTTTAGCAGACATCCTAGGGAATAAAATGGCAGTCATTGCAATACTTTTTGTCACACCGTATTTGCGCAGCGGTCTTACAAGCGCACTTTTTTTGGATAAAAATCACTTTTTTGAATTAAAAAATAAGACAACAATACATTTTGCCCAATTTTTTTATATATTGTGAAAGATAATGTTACGCCGAGTAAAATGATACCCAACATGTCACGCTTAAAAATTGCGCCCGCTCGTGGCATGGCGTCAAACTTTTACCCTTAAAAATCTCGATAGGCGACGTTTAAAAAATTCTACAGGTTGCATTTTTTTGAGTTGCAGAGTAGGTCTAGGGCTAGAATTATTGCTCTCGCTCTAACGATCGCGGCGATACCTCACTTGTGTGGTTTGAATACCGTTTTCATATGCGGGCGCTACTCGCGTATGCGTTTACTTCTGCGCGCGAGCTCGTCGGGACGGGGCGCTTTAAAAAATTTTTTTTTGGTTTTCTTATTTATTTTTATTTAGTTTTATAATTTTTTACACTGAAAAAAATAAAATAAAAAAAATTGATCACTTTTATTCCTATTACAAGGAATGTAAACATCCCTTGTAATAGAAAAAAGCATGACAGGTCCTCTTAAATATGAGATCTGGGGTCAAAAAGACCTCAGATCTCATAATTAGACTTAAATGCAAAAAAATTAATAAAAAAAAAAAGTCATTTTTTCAAATGACAAAAAAAAAAATGTTTCTTTAAGAGGCTGGGCGGGACTGACGTTTTGACGTCACTTCCGCCCAGCAGAGCTATGAGGACGGGTGAAGGAGATTTCTCCTTCAGTCCCGTCCCCGCTCAGCTGCCGGACACATCGGATCCCCTCCGCCGCTACCGACGGCTCCGGTAAGCGGCGGAGAGCGGCGGGAGGGCCCCTCTCCCGCCACCGATAACGGCGATCTCGCGGCGAATCCGCCGCGGAGACCGCCGTTATCGTGTACACCACCGCCCCCTGCAAAGATGAATATCTCGGTTGTGGCAGCAGCTGCTGCCGTTATCGAGATATTCAACTTTAAAAAGGAGGACGTCTTTTTGACATGGGGCGGTGGTCAAGAGGATATACATCCCAGGTGTTGTACATATATTTATACACTGTATAGTTTAGCTAGATCAGTTCTTCCTAATTTACTGGCAGGCAGGTGATTGTGCTAGCTGCAGTATTCTCACGTGGTTTATTGCCTGTGTCCTCTGTAGTTTGCCCCTAAAGCTACTTGGTGTGTACTGGCCGTGTGCTCTGTAGTTTGCACCTAAAGATTCAGGAGCAGTGATTTTAATGATGCTTAAATAAAAAAAAAAAAAAAAAAAAAAAAAAATTCCTTTAAATATTGTACCTGCTGGGTGTCTAAAGTATGCCTGTTAAAACGTTTTTGAGAACCCGGGTCTTGCCCGAGGGAACATGTATCAATGGAAAAAAAAAGTTTTAAAGTCCTGAAAAAAAAACAGGAAAAGTCTGATGGGAGCTTTTGGTTGGAAATTCCAACCATGTGTAGGCTCCATCGAATTTTCCAGTCGGAATTTCCGCCAACAAAAGATTAAGAGCAGGTTCTCAAATTTTCAGATGGGGAAAAAAAAAATGCCAATCGGAAATTCCGATCGTCTGCAGCAATTCCGACGCATGCTCGGAAGCATTGAACTTAAAATTTTCTTGGCTCGTCGTAGTGTTGCACGTCACCGCGTTCTTGGCGGTTCGAAAGTTCAGAAAACTTGTGTGACCGTGTGTATGCAAGAAAAAAAAAACTTGAGCGAAATTCCGCCGAAAAAAAAAACATCCAGGGTCCCCCCCCCCCCCAACGGAAAATCCGATAAGTGTGCACACGGCGTTAGAATATTTCTTTAAAGGGATTTTCCCTCGTCAACATTGGGATTCAAGATAAGTTGGATAATTGGTAGAGGAGTGGAGTAAACAAAGCAGAAGGACATGAACAAATCCAGAATATTTCTGCACTTCTTGGTATCTTTATTGAAGAATTAAAGTGACATCACTGGTATGCGAGTAAACAATAAAAAGTTGATGCGTTTTGTGCTAAATTCAGCACAAAACAATTATATTATATATATTTTTTTTGTTTTCAAAAGTTTATATACTGTGCTGTTACATATGCACCTATATTTAGGAATTTGCTGTTTCCATCCTTTATATTTTTTTTTTTGATATTTTGTAGCATTACCTGTTCAAGCTCCTGAAGAAGCTCATTTTGGAGCGAAACATGTAGAGCAATACAATACTGCAACAGGTCTTCTCTTATCTGTGAAGTTCAACAACTCAATATTTAAATCGGATGTTTTTTATACAATTTATTGATATCAAATACAATTATTTTTCTATACTATATTTGTGTTATTTCACTCTATTAGCACCGTTTAAAAAGTCCCCGGGGTTTTTGGTACCCTCCCCCCCTTTTACATTATCAGCACAAAACACATCAACTTTTATTGTTCCTTTAATACCTATGATGTCATTTCAGTGCTTCAATAAAGATACAGAGAGCATGTTACCGAATCTCATCGGTGAGCTGTGCAGCACCCCTTGGTTCCAGTTCACAACACGTGACAACAAAACCTGGAAACCGATTGGTTTCTTTGCAGAGCTGCACCAGATTTTTCCCCTCTCCAGTTTAGTCAATCAACCCCCCCCTTCAACTGCCTACAACTACATCCCCTCATGCTGTGAAAGGCAGTAGGATGGCTCTGATCCAGTGTTTCTCAACTCCAGTCCTCAAGGCGCCCCAACAGGTCATGTTTTCAGGCTTTCCATTATTTTTCACAGGTGATTTGATCAGTTTCACTGCCTTAGTAATTACCACAGCCGTTTCATCTGAGGGAAATCCTGAAAACATGACCTGTTGGTGCGCCTTGAGTTGAGAAACACTGGTCTGACCAACCGTGCTCCCCATGGTGTACCGGGGGGGGGCCCCCTTGTGAATGATCCGACTCCAGTTCGGAGTGAAGGCAACTGAGACGTATGTGAGGTGAATAAAAAAGGTTCTCAAATAAAACAAAGGCCACCATCCTCAACTTTGAAAATCAACTTTATTCTGAACATCAAAATTAACTTTTTACTTCTTGTTCTTCAGACAAAGACCATCACTTCCGCCAACCTAAAAGAAAAAAAAAAAAAAGAATCACGTTAATAAATAACCACTTGAAGACCAGGCCTTTCCTGCCCCCCCCCCCCCTTTTTTTTATTTACTTGTAAGCAAAGTCAGTATTTTTAGCTAGAACCTTCAAACTTTTTTTTAGCAGAGACCCTAGCGAATAAAATGGCGATCTATGCAATTTTATGTCACCCATTGTTTGCATTTGAAAAAAAACGCTGCCCAATTACTTTGAAAGAAGTACACTTAAACGAATATTAAAGCAGAGCTCCACCCTAAAGTGGAACTTCCGCTCATCGGAAACCCCCCCCCCCCTCCGGTGTCACATTTGACACCTTTCAGGGGGGAGGTGCAGATACCTGTAGAAGACAAGTATTTGCACCCATTTCCGGGAGTCCTCTCTGCGGGGAAAGTTTGTCACTTCCCGCCCCCACCCGTTGTGTTCTGGGAAACACACGGCTCTCAGAACACAGCGGGGAGCAGTGACGACGGCGCTGCGCGACTTCCCGATTCCCTCACCGATAATGGTGGCGGGGGCAGCAGATAGACGAGCGATTGGTCGTCTTCTGCTGCGGACATCGCTGGACTCCAGGACAGGTGAGTGTCCTAATATTAAAGGGTCACTAAAGGAAAAATTTTTATCAGCTATATAGCTTCCTTTACCTCATTGCAGTGCAGTTTTCATTTCCTGCTTCTTCGTTTTTCCTCTGAATTCTGAGTTCTGTCTTCTCATTTCTCTCCACTTCCTGGTTGTGTAGATAAGAAAATGATCACTGAGCGAGGAGTTCTCAGTGTGGTCAGTAACGTGCTCGTTCCCTCTGCTAGACTACAGGTCTGCGTGAGAACGTTGTGCACGTCTGTGTAGACTAGAAGGAGCTGTGAGATCGTGGGTGTGTCTAACACTCCAGCACCTCCTCACTATCTGAAAGATTCGTTTCAGGCTCTGCCCTGCCTGGATCCCGCCCCCTTTGCTAAGAGGAAAACTTCACTATAGACACTGACTTTCCAAGCAGCTGCTGAGGGAGGACAAACGTTGCAGAAAAGCCAAAAAAAAATGGGAAATCTTTCACTCTGTTTCATCATCAGATACAATATCATTGCAATATAAAACTTATTACCAAATTTATGTTGCTGGTTTTTCTCCCTATGCAATAATGTATGTGCCTCCTAATCCCATCCCATCCCTCTCTCACCTCAATATGACCTAGATCCATCCATCCGTTCATCCCATCCCTCTCTCACCTCAATATGACCTCCATCCATCCGTTCATCCGTTCATCCCATCCCTCTCTCATCTGAATATGACCTAGATCCATCCATCCATCCGTTCATCCCATCCCTCTCTCACCTCAATATGACCTAGATCCATCCATCCATCCGTTCATCCCATCCCTCTCTCACCTCAATATGACCTAGATCCATCCATCCATCCGTTCATCCCATCCCTCTCTCACCTCAATATGACCTAGATCCATCCGTTCATCCCATCCCTCTCTCACCTCAATATGACCTAGATCCATCCATCCATCCGTTCATCCCATCCCTCTCACCTCAATATGACCTCCATCCATCCATCCGTTCATCCCATCCCTCTCTCACCTCAATATGACCTCCATCCATCCGTTCATCCCATCCCTCTCTCACCTCAATATGACCTAGATCCATCCATCCATCCGTTCATCCCATCCCTCTCTCACCTCAATATGACCTAGATCCATCCATCCGTTCATCCCATCCCTCTCTCACCTCAATATGACCTCCATCCATCCATCCCATCCCTCTCTCACCTCAATATGACCTAGATCCATCCATCCATCCGTTCATCCCATCCCTCTCTCACCTCAATATGACCTAGATCCATCCATCCGTTCATCCCATCCCTCTCTCACCTCAATATGACCTAGATCCATCCATCCATCCGTTCATCCCATCCCTCTCTCACCTCAATATGACCTAGATCCATCCGTTCATCCCATCCCTCTCTCACCTCAATATGACCTAGATCCATCCATCCATCCGTTCATCCCATCCCTCTCTCACCTCAATATGACCTAGATCCATCCATCCGTTCATCCCATCCCTCTCACCTCAATATGACCTCCATCCATCCATCCGTTCATCCCATCCCTCTCTCACCTCAATATGACCTCCATCCATCCGTTCATCCCATCCCTCTCTCACCTCAATATGACCTAGATCCATCCATCCATCCGTTCATCCCATCCCTCTCTCACCTCAATATGACCTAGATCCATCCATCCGTTCATCCCATCCCTCTCTCACCTCAATATGACCTCCATCCATCCATCCATCCCATCCCTCTCTCACCTCAATATGACCTAGATCCATCCATCCGTTCATCCCATCCCTCTCTCACCTCAATATGACCTCCATCCATCCATCCCATCCCTCTCTCACCTCAATATGACCTAGATCCATCCATCCATCCGTTCATCCCATCCCTCTCTCACCTCAATATGACCTAGATCCATCCATCCATCCGTTCATCCCATCCCTCTCTCACCTCAATATGACCTAGATCCATCCATCCATCCGTTCATCCCATCCCTCTCTCACCTCAATATGACCTCCATCCATCCATCCGTTCATCCCATCCCTCTCTCACCTCAATATGACCTCCATCCATCCATCCGTTCATCCCATCCCTCTCTCACCTCAATATGACCTAGATCCATCCATCCGTTCATCCCATCCCTCTCTCACCTCAATATGACCATCCATCCATCCGTTCATACCATCCCTCTCTCACCTCAATATGACCTACATCCATCCATCCATCCGTTCATCCCATCCCTCTCTCACCTCAATATGACCTACATCCATCCATCCATCCGTTCATCCCATCCCTCTCTCACCTCAATATGACCTAGATCCATCCATCCATCCGTTCATCCCATCCCTCTCTCACCTCAATATGACCTAGATCCATCCATCCATTCATCCCATCCCTCTCTCACCTCAATATGACCTACATCCACATGTGCGAAAGTGATTTGATGAATGGATGGATGGATATAGGACAGTCTGATCCGTGCATCAAATCACTTTTGCACGTATCAGACTGTCCTCTATCCATCCATCCATTCATCAAATCCCTTTAGCTCTAATCATTCTGACCTACATCCATCCATTCATCAAATCCCTTTAGCGCGTATTAAACTCTCCTCTATTTATCCATCCATTCATCAAATAACTTTGGCTGTTATGAGTTTGTTCTACATTCATCCATCCATTCATCAAATCCCTTTCACATGTAATAAACTGTCCTATATCCATCCATCCATTCATCAAATCTCTTTCGCACGCATAAGACTGTCCTATATCCATCCATTCATCAAATCCCTTTCGCTTTTATCAGTCTGACCTACATCTATCCATTCATCAAATCACTCTCAGAATTCAGTCTGACCTACGTCCATCCATCCGTTCATCAAATCTCTATCGCACGTGTGGATGTAGGTCAGACTGAGCTGTGAGAGGAATTTGATGAATGGATGGATGGATAGAGGAGACTGATACGTACGAAAGGGATTTGATGAATGGATGGATGTAGTTCAGACCAATAAGAGCAAAAGGGATTTGATGAATGGATGGATAAATAGAGGACAGTTTAATACGTGTGAAAGGGATTTGATGAATGGATGGATGGATATTAGGACAGTCTGATAACAGCGAAAGGGATTTGATGAACTGTCCTATATACATCCATCCATCAAATCCCTTTCGCTCTTATCAGTCTGACCTACATCCAGAGACAGCGGACTTGATACAGGAGGTGGAGGACAGAGACAGCGGACATGGTACTGGAGGTGGAGGACAGAGACAGCGGACTTGATACAGGAGGTGGAGGACAGGGACAGCGGACATGATACAGGAGGTGGAGGACAGAGACAGCGGACATGGTACTGGAGGTGGAGGACAGGGACAGCGGACATGGTACAGGAGGTGGAGGACAGAGACAGCGGACATGATACAGGAGGTGGAGGACAGGGACAGCGGACATGATACAGGAGGTGGAGGACAGAGACAGCGGACATGGTACAGGAGGTGGAGGACAGAGACAGCGGACTTGATACAGGAGGTGGAGGACAGGGACAGCGGACATGGTACAGGAGGTGGAGGACAGAGACAGCGGACATGGTACAGGAGGTGGAGGACAGAGACAGCGGACGTGGTACAGGAGGTGGAGGACAGAGACAGCGGACATGATACAGGAGGTGGAGGACAGAGACAGCGGACATGGTACAGGAGGTGGAGGACAGAGACAGCGGACGTGGTACAGGAGGTGGAGGACAGAGACAGCGGACATGATACAGGAGGTGGAGTACAGAGACAGCGGACATGATACAGGAGGTGGAGGACAGGGACAGCGGACATGGTACAGGAGGTGGAGGACAGAGACAGCGGACATGATACAGGAGGTGGAGGACAGGGACAGCGGACATGATACAGGAGGTGGAGGACAGAGACAGCGGACATGGTACAGGAGGTGGAGGACAGAGACAGCGGACATGATACAGGAGGTGGAGGACAGAGACAGCGGACATGGTACAGGAGGTGGAGGACAGAGACAGCGGACATGGTACAGGAGGTGGAGGACAGAGACAGCGGACATGATACAGGAGGTGGAGGACAGGGACAGCGGACATGGTACAGGAGGTGGACAGAGACAGCGGACATGATACAGGAGGTGGAGGACAGGGACAGCGGACATGATACAGGAGGTGGAGGACAGAGACAGCGGACATGGTACAGGAGGTGGAGGACAGAGACAGCGGACGTGGTACAGGAGGTGGAGGACAGAGACAGCGGACATGATACAGGAGGTGGAGGACAGAGACAGCGGACATGGTACAGGAGGTGGAGGACAGAGACAGCGGACGTGGTACAGGAGGTGGAGGACAGAGACAGCGGACATGATACAGGAGGTGGAGGACAGAGACAGCGGACATGATACAGGAGGTGGAGGACAGGGACTGCGGACATGGTACAGGAGGTGGAGGACAGAGACAGCGGACATGGTACAGGAGGTGGAGGACAGGGACAGCGGACATGGTACAGGAGGTGGAGGACAGAGACTGCGGACATGATACAGGAGGTGGAGGACAGAGACAGCGGACTTGATACAGGAGGTGGAGGACAGGGACAGCGGACATGGTACAGGAGGTGGAGGACAGAGACAGCGGACTTGATACAGGAGGTGGAGGACAGGGACTGCGGACTTGGTACAGGAGGTGGAGGACAGAGACAGCGGACATGATACAGGAGGTGGAGGACAGGGACAGCGGACATGATACAGGAGGTGGAGGACAGAGACAGCGGACATGGCACAGGAGGTGGAGGACAGAGACAGCGGACATGATACAGGAGGTGGAGGACAGGGACAGCGGACATGATACAGGAGGTGGAGGACAGGGACAGCGGACATGATACAGGAGGTGGAGGACAGGGACAGCGGACATGATACAGGAGGTGGAGGACAGAGACAGCGGACATGATACAGGAGGTGGAGGACAGAGACAGCGGACATGATACAGGAGGGGGAGGACAGGGACAGCGGACATGGTACAGGAGGTGGAGGACAGAGACAGCGGACTTGGTACAGGAGGGGGAGGACAGGGACAGCGGACATGATACAGGAGGTGGAGGACAGAGACAGCGGACATGGTACAGGAGGTGGAGGACAGAGACAGCGGACATGGCACAGGAGGTGGAGGACAGAGACAGCGGACATGATACAGGAGGTGGAGGACAGAGACAGCGGACATGGTACAGGAGGTGGAGGACAGGGACTGCGGACATGGTACAGGAGGTGGAGGACAGAGACAGCGGACTTGGTACAGGAGGTGGAGGACAGAGACTGCGGACATGATACAGGAGGTGGAGGACAGAGACAGCGGACTTGATACAGGAGGTGGAGGACAGGGACAGCGGACATGGTACAGGAGGTGGAGGACAGAGACAGCGGACTTGATACAGGAGGTGGAGGACAGGGACTGCGGACTTGGTACAGGAGGTGGAGGACAGAGACAGCGGACATGATACAGGAGGTGGAGGACAGGGACAGCGGACATGATACAGGAGGTGGAGGACAGAGACAGCGGACATGGCACAGGAGGTGGAGGACAGAGACAGCGGACATGATACAGGAGGTGGAGGACAGGGACAGCGGACATGATACAGGAGGTGGAGGACAGAGACAGCGGACATGGTACTGGAGGTGGAGGACAGGGACAGCGGACATGATACAGGAGGTGGAGGACAGAGACAGCGGACATGGTACAGGAGGTGGAGGACAGAGACAGCGGACATGGTACAGGAGGGGGAGGACAGGGACAGCGGACATGGTACAGGAGGTGGAGGACAGAGACAGCGGACATGGTACAGGAGGTGGAGGACAGAGACAGCGGACATGATACAGGAGGTGGAGGACAGGGACAGCGGACATGATACAGGAGGTGGAGGACAGGGACAGCGGACATGATACAGGAGGTGGAGGACAGAGACAGCGGACATGATACAGGAGGTGGAGGACAGAGACAGCGGACATGGTACAGGAGGTGGAGGACAGAGACAGCGGACATGGTACAGGAGGTGGAGGACAGAGACAGCGGACATGGTACAGGAGGTGGAGGACAGGGGCAGCGGACATGGTACAGGAGGGGGAGGACAGAGACAGCGGACATGGTACAGGAGGGGGAGGACAGGGACAGCGGACATGGTACAGGAGGTGGAGGACAGAGACAGCGGACATGATACAGGAGGTGGAGGACAGAGACAGCGGACATGGTACAGGAGGTGGAGGACAGGGACTGCGGACTTGGTACAGGAGGTGGAGGACAGAGACAGCGGACATGATACAGGAGGTGGAGGACAGAGACAGCGGACATGGTACAGGAGGTGGAGGACAGGGACTGCGGACTTGGTACAGGAGGTGGAGGACAGGGACTGCGGACATGATACAGGAGGTGGAGGACAGAGACAGCGGACATGGTACAGGAGGTGGAGGACAGGGACAGCGGACATGATACAGGAGGTGGAGGACAGGGACAGCGGACATGATACAGGAGGTGGAGGACAGAGACAGCGGACATGGTACAGGAGGTGGAGGACAGAGACAGCGGACATGATACAGGAGGTGGAGGACAGAGACAGCGGACATGATACAGGAGGTGGAGGACAGGGACAGCGGACATGATACAGGAGGTGGAGGACAGAGACAGCGGACATGGTACAGGAGGTGGAGGACAGAGACAGCGGACATGGTACAGGAGGGGGAGGACAGGGACAGCGGACATGGTACAGGAGGTGGAGGACAGAGACAGCGGACATGGTACAGGAGGTGGAGGACAGAGACAGCGGACATGATACAGGAGGTGGAGGACAGGGACAGCGGACATGATACAGGAGGTGGAGGACAGAGACAGCGGACATGGTACAGGAGGTGGAGGACAGAGACAGCGGACATGGTACAGGAGGTGGAGGACAGAGACAGCGGACATGGTACAGGAGGTGGAGGACAGGGGCAGCGGACATGGTACAGGAGGTGGAGGACAGAGACAGCGGACATGGTACAGGAGGGGGAGGACAGGGACAGCGGACATGGTACAGGAGGTGGAGGACAGAGACAGCGGACATGATACAGGAGGTGGAGGACAGAGACAGCGGACATGGTACAGGAGGTGGAGGACAGAGACAGCGGACATGATACAGGAGGTGGAGGACAGAGACAGCGGACATGATACAGGAGGTGGAGGACAGGGACAGCGGACATGGTACAGGAGGTGGAGGACAGGGACAGCGGACATGGTACAGGAGGTGGAGGACAGAGACAGCGGACATGATACAGGAGGGGGAGGACAGGGACAGCGGACATGGTACAGGAGGTGGAGGACAGGGACAGCGGACATGATACAGGAGGTGGAGGACAGAGGCAGCGGACATGGTACAGGAGGTGGAGGACAGGGACTGCGGACATGGTACAGGAGGTGGAGGACAGGGACTGCGGACTTGGTAGTGACAGCCAGGCAGATTGGTATTGTTAGTAGTGACAGCCAGGCAGACTGGTATTTTTGGTAATGACAGCCAGGCAGATTGGTATTGTTCGCAGTGACAGCCAGGCAGACTGGTATTGTTGGTAATGACAGCCAGGCAGACTGGTATTGTTAGCAGTGACAGCCAGGCAGACTGGTATTTTTGGTAATGACAGCCAGGCAGACTGGTATTGTTAGTAGTGACAGCCAGGCAGACTGGTATTTTTGGTAATGACAGCCAGGCAGATTGGTATTGTTCGCAGTGACAGCCAGGCAGACTGGTATTGTTGGTAATGACAGCCAGGCAGACTGGTATTGTTAGCAGTGACAGCCAGGCAGACTGGTATTTTTGGTAATGACAGCCAGGCAGACTGGTATTGTTGGTAATGACAGCCAGGCAGATTGGTATTGTTCGCAGTGACAGCCAGGCAGATTGGTATTGTTCGCAGTGACAGCCAGGCAGACTGGTATTTTTGGTAATGACAGCCAGGCAGACTGGTATTGTTAGCAGTGACAGCCAGGCAGACTGGTATTGTTGGTAATGACAGCCAGGCAGATTGGTATTGTTCGTAGTGACAGCCAGGCAGACTGGTATTGTTGGTAATGACAGCCAGGCAGACTGGTATTGTTAGCAGTGACAGCCAGGCAGACTGGTATTGTTGGTAATGACAGCCAGGCAGACTGGTATTGTTAGTAGTGACAGCCAGGCAGACTGGTATTGTTGGTAATGACAGCCAGGCAGATTGGTATTGTTCGTAGTGACAGCCAGGCAGACTGGTATTTTTGGTAATGACAGCCAGGCAGATTGGTATTGTTCGCAGTGACAGCCAGGCAGACTGGTATTGTTGGTAATGACAGCCAGGCAGATTGGTATTGTTAGTAGTGACAGCCAGGCAGACTGGTATTGTTGGTAATGACAGCCAGGCAGATTGGTATTGTTCGTAGTGACAGCCAGGCAGACTGGTATTTTTGGTAATGACAGCCAGGCAGATTGGTATTGTTCGCAGTGACAGCCAGGCAGACTGGTATTGTTGGTAATGACAGCCAGGCAGACTGGTATTGTTTGTGGGTAATGACAGCCAGGCAGACTGGTATTGTTTGTGGGTAATGACAGCCAGGCAGACTGGTATTGTTTGTGGGTAATGACAGCCAGGCAGACTGGTATTGTTGGTAATGACAGCCAGGCAGACTGGTATTGTTAGTAGTGACAGCCAGGCAGACTGGTATTGTTGGTAATGACAGCCAGGCAGATTGGTATTGTTCGTAGTGACAGCCAGGCAGACTGGTATTTTTGGTAATGACAGCCAGGCAGATTGGTATTGTTCGCAGTGACAGCCAGGCAGACTGGTATTGTTGGTAATGACAGCCAGGCAGATTGGTATTGTTAGTAGTGACAGCCAGGCAGACTGGTATTGTTGGTAATGACAGCCAGGCAGATTGGTATTGTTCGTAGTGACAGCCAGGCAGACTGGTATTTTTGGTAATGACAGCCAGGCAGATTGGTATTGTTCGCAGTGACAGCCAGGCAGACTGGTATTGTTGGTAATGACAGCCAGGCAGACTGGTATTGTTTGTGGGTAATGACAGCCAGGCAGACTGGTATTGTTTGTGGGTAATGACAGCCAGGCAGACTGGTATTGTTTGTGGGTAATGACAGCCAGGCAGACTGGTATTGTTATGCAGCACATAAAAGAGCTGGATCACCTGCATGTAACACAGACACCATTCTGTAAACTTGGAGGAAGGTTAGTGGGCTGGAGGAGGCGGGAATATGTGTGGGAGGAGGGAGGAGAATCGAATGTGTATAGGCAGAGGGGCGGGAATATGTGTGGGAGGAGGGAGGAGAATCGAATGTGTATAGGCAGAGGGGCGGGAATATGTGTGGGAGGAGAGAGGAGAACATGATGTGTATAGGCAGAGGGGCGGGAAGGGGTGTATACTGGGGGTGGTTTGGGCGGAGTGCTGCTAAAGTGTGCATGAGAACTTTGCTCGTTCTCATCCACACTTGGAAACTAAAAAATCGCTTCTGCACATGCGCGAACCGCTAAGCCTAATGGGAACTGTAGTTCCCATTAGGCGGTGATGTTTAGAACAAGAACGCGCACCGCAAAACCAGCATGTCAGGAGAAAGAAAACTCAGGACGGACGGAAGATACAATGAATGTCCTTTTAAACAGGTACAGCAAGATTTTAAACAATAATTATGACGTTTTTCGTTCACATATGTGTGAAGACTATATTTTAAACCAATAAAAATTTTTCCTTTAGTGACTCTTTAAAGTCAGCAGCTGCAGTATTTGTAGCTGCTGGCTTTTATTATTTTTTTTTAAACGGTGGAGCTCCGCTTTAAAGCAAAAAAACAGAGGAGCCATGTCTTCTCCTAATGCTAGGCAGAAAAAAAATGACTAATTGATGCAGAGAGTGGGATGTACCCGCCCCCTGGGAGGTGTGCTGTACTGAGAGAAGTGTTTTAACACTTGAAGTGCTGTTTTTTCTGCCTAGTCTCTCCTGAAGGGAAGGATATATAACCCCAAGGTCAATGCTGCTGAATGGAAGAGAAAAAAAAACCACATCTCTATGACTAGCCGCTTGATCCATGGTCCTGCTGTGATTGTGGGCAATCGCGGGAGCCATCGCGACTGCCTGGCACGCGCACCGGGTCCCGAGCGATGCAGCGGCCCCTAACAACATATGTCGTCCACCCAGAGGGAGGGTTCCTGCCAATGTCATATTACAATGACTAGGTAAGGAAGGGGTTAATATAAAGTATTGCACCTACTGAGCAGGTAGACAGGTCTGTGTCCACTACCGCCATGCAGAGCAGACAAAGCACACTGTTCTCTATCTGATCTGCTGGATGACGACCGTATTGACAAAAGGTCTGTTTTCAGCGGATTTTATCGGATGCCCGAGAAGGTTTCAGCGGACACATGTCCCCTGACATCCGCCGCCTCAGAACAACGGGTGATCCGATTGTGTCCACCTGAAAAACTGTCAGGCAGAACCAATCAGTCCGCTGGTTGAAAAAGGACTTAAACCCCCCACACACATAGAAATCAGATTATACAACACAGGGGATAGAGGATGGGTATAATTTGTAAGATCGGCGATATCTGCGTTTCGTGCACATGAGACGTCCGCACATCTGAAGTCACCGTCTGTCTTTGTGCCTCCGGTTCTTACGCACCTGTAAACAGGTATAACAGGTGCGCCTTTGTGGGAGGGGAATGCGTTCTACTTCATTACAATTTCAAAAGAGCAGCTGCAATGTTCTCCAGCCAGGGAGATCTCTAAATTATCTCTGTAATAAAGAAAATATATAATATGTTTCACCCTTTGTATGAAATGTCGGCCATGTTCACACGGTGCCGAGTCCTCTTCTCATCACATCCATCTCAGGGAGACGGAACCCGAGGACTCCATAGAAATCTGAATAATGAGCGGGTACGGTTTCATCCATTTCCTTCCGACATTTTTCCCTTCAGGTGTGGGCAGGCCAGACTTCCACTGAGAAAATAAAAAAAAATCATAAAAATATAAAAACGTGGAAAATACACCATTGACCACTTGACCACTGCACGCCGTAAAATAACGGCTGCAGGGTGGTTCCTTAACTCTGGGTGGACGTTCTATAACGTCCTCCCTGAATCGGGCGCGCGCACAGGAATGTCCGTGACCCCTGGGTCCAGAAGACCCGGCGCATCACGGAAAATTGTCGCCGATAGCGGCAGTTTACCACGTGAACACTCCGTCCAATGACGGAGCGATCACATGTAAACAAACCTGCGTCATTTGATGACGCCAGTTCCTCCCTCCTCTCTCTGTACCGATCGGTACACTGTGAGAGGGGGAGAGCGGGTGTCAGCAGCGCTGTGGCTGGATCTGTGCTTATTGCAGTCACAGATCCAGCCATCCCTGCAACTCCCGCGCCAATACTCTGCAATACCCCCTGCGCCAATACTCTGCAATACCCCCCTGCGCCAATACTCTGCAATACCCCCCTGCGCCAATACTCTGCAATACCCCCCTGCGCCAATACTCTGCAATACCCCCCTGCGCCAATACTCTGCAATACCCCACTGCGCCAATACTCTGGGGGAAAAAAAAAAAAATGTGTTTTAACCACTTCCCGCCCGCCAAAAATTATTAAAAAAATGCAATAACTATCTCCTATTTTGTAAACGCTATAAATTTTGCGCAAACCAACCGACAAACGCTTATTGCGATTTTTTTTGACCAAAAATATGAATACAAATCGGCCTAAACTGAGGGAAAAAAAATGTTTTTATATATTTTTGGGGGATATTTATTATAGCAACAGTAAAAAATATTGAATTTTTGTAAAAATTTTTGTTTATAGCGCAAAAAAAAATAAAAAAACCGCAGAGATGATCAAATACCACCAAAAGAAAGTTCTATTTGTGGGAAAAAAAGGACGGCAATTTTGTTTGGGAGCCACGTCGCACGACCGCGCAATTGTCAGTTAAAGCGACGCAGTGCCGAATCGCAAAAACTGGCCGGGTCCTTTACCTGCATAAAGGTCCGGGTCTTAAGTGGTTAATTTGTAAGATTGGCGATATCTGCGTTTCGTCTACACGAGACGTCCGCACATCTGAAATCACAGTCTGTCTATGTGCCTCCGGTTCTTACGCACCTGTAAATGGGTATAACAGGTGCGCCTTTGTGGGAGGGGAATGCGTTATACTTCATTACAATGCTAAGTGACGCAAAGCTTAGATCAGGGATATGCAATTAGCGGACCTCCAGCTGTTTCAAAACTACAAGTCCCATCATGCCTCTGCCTCTGGGTGTCATACTTGTGGCTGTCAGAATCTTGCTATGCCTCATGGGAATTGTAGTTCTGCAACAGCTGGAGGTCCGCTAATTGCATATCCCTGGCTTAGATGAACCACATAACCCTTTTTCTGAAAAAGAGCAGCTGCAATGTTCTCCAGCCAAGGAGATTTCTAAATTATCTCTGTAATAAAGAAAATATATAATATGTTTCACCCTTTGTATGAAATGTCGGCCATGTTCACAAGGCGCCGAGTCCTCCTCTCATCACATCCATCTCAGGGAGACGGCACCCGAGGACGACTCCATAGAAATCTGAATAATGAGCGGGTACGGTTTCATCCATTTCCTTCCGACATTTTTCCCTTCAGGTGTGGGCAGTCCAGACCTCCACTGAGAAAAGAAAAAATCATAAAAATAAAAAAAACGTGGAAAATACGGACAAGAACACCATCAACCACTTGACCACTGCACGCTGTAAAATAACGGCTGCAGGGTGGACATTATATAACGTCCTCCCTGAATTGGGCGCATCACGGAAAATTGCTGCTAATAGCGGCCGTTTACCACGTGATCGCTCCGTCCAATGACGGAGCGATCACATGTAAACAAACCGGCGTCATTTGATGACGCCGGTTGCTCCCTCCTCTCTCTGTACCGATCGGTACACTGTGAGAGGGGGAGAGCGGGTGTCAGCAGCGCTGTGGCTGGATCTGTGACTATTGCAGTCACAGATCCAGCCATGCCTGCAACCCCTTGCGCCAATACTCTGCAATACCTGGAAAATACTCTGGGAAAAAAAAATGCGTTTTAACCACTTCCCACCCGCCGGCTGTCAAAAATTCTTAAAAAAATGCAATAACTATCTCCCATTTTGTAAACGCTATAAATTTTGCGCAAACCAACCGACAAACGCTTATTGCGTTTTTTTTTTTACCAAAAATATGTAGAAGAATACAAATCGGCCTAAACTGAGGAAAAAAAAAAAGTTTTTTTTTTTTAAATATATTTTTGGGGGATATTTAATTTATTACAGCAACAGTAAAAAATATTGCATTTTTTAAAAAAAATTTGTTTATAGCGCAAAAAAAAAACAAAAAAAAAACGCAGAGGTGATTAAATACCACCAAAAGAAAGTTCTATTTGTGGGGAAAAAAAAAGGACGCCAATTTTGTTTGGGAGCAACGTCGCACGACCGCGCAATTGTCAGTTAAAGCGACGCAGTGCCGAATCGCAAAAACTTGCCGGGTCCTTTACCTGCATAAAGGTCTGGGTCTTAAGTGGTTAATTTGTAAGATTGGCGATATCTGCGTTTCGTCTACACGAGACATCCGCACATCTGAAATCACCGTCTGTCTTTGTGCCTCCGGTTCTTACGCACCTGTAAACGGGTACAACAGGTGCGCCTTTGTGGGAGGGGAATGCGTTATACTTCATTACAATGCTAAATGATGCAAAGCTTAGATGAACCACATACACCTTTTTCTGCAAAAGAGCAACTGCAATGTTCTCCAGCCAAGGAGATCTCTAAATTATCTCTGTAATAAAGAAAATATATAATATGTTTCACCCTTTGTATGAAACGTCGGCCATGTTCACAAGGTGCCGAGTCCTCATCACATCCATCTCAGGGAGACGGCACCCGAGGACTCCATAGAAATCTGAATAATGAGCGGGTACGGTTTCATCCATTTCCTTCTGACATTTTTCCCTTCAGGTGTGGGCAGTCCAGACCTCCACTGAGAAAAGAAAAAAAAAAAATCATAAAAATGAATAAACGTGGAAAATATGGACAAAAACACCATTAAAGTTCATGTGTGTGCAAAGGCAGGCGTCTCAATACTTTTGACAACATAGTGCATGCGCAAAGAGCATTCAAATCTGGCCTCCAGCCTTCCCTTTAGTCTTGCACATAAACGTGGAGCAGACGGAGGATGTTCTTAATTTGTAAGAGCGGCGATATCTGCGATCCGTCCACACGAGACGTCCGCACATCTGAAATCACCGTCTGTCTTTGTGCCTCCGGTTCTTACGCACCTGTAAACGGGTACAACAGGTGCGCCTTTGTGGGAGGGGAATGCGTTCTACTTCATTACAATGCCAAGTGATGCAAAGCTTAGATGAACCACATAAACCTTTTTCTGCAAAATGTTCTCCAGCCAATGATATCTCTAAATTATCTCTGTAATAAATACATACAGCGGAACCTCAGATTAAGAGTATAATCCGTCCCAGGAGAACGCTCGTAATCCAAAGCACTTGTATATCAAAGCGAGTTTCCCCATAGAAGTCAATGGAAACTAAAATAATCAATTCCGCATTGACTTCAATGTCATGCAATACCGCATGTGGCCAGAGGTGGGGGGGAGGGGCGCTGGAGAGCATCGGAAACACTAGAGGACACCTCGGCTGACCTCCGCAAACCTCTGAAGACTCCGTTCCCAAGGTCAGCCCAAGTGTCCTCTGGCCTTTCCCGAACAGCGCCGATTGGCTCCGACACCCCCACCCCCCCCAACCTCAGGCCAAACACGGGTACTGCACACCGCTTTGGCCCGAATCCTGCTCATTTCGCGAGACAGCACTCGCAAACAGAGTTAGGCTTTTTTTCAAAATACACAGCGCTCGTATTGCGAAACGCTCGTTAACCGCCGTACTCGCAATGCGGAGGTTCCACTGTAGTATGTTTCACCCTTTGTATGAAATGTCATACCCGTGTTCACCTGGCGCTTTGCCAGAAACAAGGCGGCGCCGAGTCCTCCTCTCATCACATCCATCCCAGGAAGATGGCACCCGAGGACGACTCCATAGAAACCTGAACCATGACCGGGTACGGTTTCTTCCGACATTCTTCCCTTCAGGTGTGGGCAGTCCAGACTTCCACTGAGAAAAGAAAAATTATAAAAATAAAACATAAAAAGTGGAAAATAAACAAAAACTTGCTATAGCTAAAAAAATTATAAAATATATACAGTGGAAACTCTGATTACGTGCATAATCGGTTCCAGGAGAACGCTCGTAATCCAAAGTATTCGCATATCAAAGCGAGTTTCCCCATCAAAGTCAATGGAAACGAAAATAATTTGTTCTGCATTGACTTCAATGGCCTGCAATACCGCATGTGGCCAGAGGTGGGGAGGCGCCTAAGAGCCTTTGGAAACGGGCGGAAAGGCCCAAGGACACTTGGCTAACCTTGAAAGACTCCGTTCCCGAGGTTTGCCAAGGTCAGCCGAGCCGTCCTTGGGCCTTTCCGAATCGGCTCTGGCGCCCCTCCCACCTCAGACCAAACGCGGTACTGCACACCACTTTGGCCTGAATACGGCTTGTTTGGCAAGACAACACTCGCAAACCGAGTTAGGATTTTTATTTTTTTTAAATACACAGCGCTCGTATTGCGAAACGCTTGTTAACCGCAATCCGAGGTTCCACTGTATGTGCAAAGGGAGTATAAATCTGAGGAGAGATGGAGGATGTTCAAAATTTGTAAGATTGGCGATATCTGCGATCCGTCTACACGAGACGTCCGCACATCTGAAATCACCGTCTGTCTTTGTGCCTCCGGTTCTTACGCACCTGTAAACGGGTATAACAGGTGCGCCTTTGTGGGAGGGACTTCTTGTGCGTTCTTTGCTTTTTCTGTTCCAATACACATTTCTCAGTCACTAATTGTTCAATGTGATAACACAACAGGGTTTGAAAAATGTGCTTGGAATCTAGGAGCCAGCTAAAAAGTTAGGAGCCAGAAAACACGCCCCGTCGAGCTTGCGCGCAGAAGCGAACACATACGTGAGTAGCGCCAGCATATGTAAAACGGTATTCAAACCACACATGAGGTATCGTCGCGATCGTTAGAGCGAGAGCAATAATTCTAGCTCTAGACCTCTAACTCAAAACATGCAACCTGCAGTTTTTTTTAAATGTCGACTATGGAGATTTTAACCACTTAAGACCCGGATCAAAATGCTGCTAAAGGACCTTGCCCCTTTTTGCGATTCAGAACTGTGTCGCTTTAACAGACAATTGCGCAGTTGTGCGACGTGGCTCCCAAACAAAATTGGCGTCCTTTTTCCCCCACAAATAGAGCTTTCTTTTGGTGGTATTTGATCACCTCTGCGGTTTTTATTTTTTGCGCTATAAACAAAAATAGAGCGACAATTTTGAAAAAAATGCAATATTTTTTAATTTTTGCCATAATAAATATCCCCCAAAAATATATAAAAAAAAATTTTTTCCTCAGTTTAGGCCGATACGTATTCTACCTATTTTTGGTAAAAAAAAATAATAATAAAAAAAAAAAAAAAAAAATCGCAATAAGTGTTTATCGATTGGTTTGCGCAAAATTTATAGCGTTTACAAAATAGGGGACAGTTTTATGTATTTTTTTTTTTACTACTAATGGCGGCGATCAACGATTTTTTTCGTGACTGCGACATTATGGCGGACACTTCGGACAATTTTGACACATTTTTGGGACCATTGTCAGTAAAAAATGCATTTAAAAATTGCATTGTTTATTGTGAAAATGACAGTTGCAGTTTGGGAGATAACCACAGGGGGCGCTGTAGGAGTTAGGGTTCACCTAGTGCGTGTTTACAACTGTAGGGGGGTGTGGCTGTAGGTCTGACGTCATCGATCGAGTCTCCCTATAAAAGGGATCACTCGATCGATACGCCGCTACAGTGAAGCACGGGGAAGCTGTGTTTACATACGGGGAGCTCCGGGGATCGATCACGAGGGAGCGGCTAAAAACGAATAGCCGCGCCGTTGTCCCGGATCGCTCCTGAAGCCACGGGAACCCCCAACCCACGTCTAGGCAGGGACGTACAGGTACGCCAATGTGCCTGTCCGTGCCATTCTGCCGACGTAAATGTACATGCGGCGGTCCGGAAGTGGTTAAAGGGGTAAAAGTTTGTCGCCATTGGGACTTCACAAGGCCGCAAAGCAGGGGCCTCAATTACCGGCCGTCGCGGGCCTGTCGCGATCGAGCGGCGGGGGCGCACTGAGACAGGATCCTGTGCCTCCGTGCACCCCCACCTCCCCCCGCCGCGCGATCGCGGCAGGCCCGGATATTGTCGACCCCCTGTGATAACGAACATTGGCATCGGCCTTTTCAGCCCAAATGATTCTTAGTTACACTTTGTACCTGTTCCAATAATCGTTTCCTCTCAGCATCCCATTGGACGACTTTCGCCATAGCCACGCCTTTCATTTTCAGTAACACGCATACAGCATTGGCCATTCTTGCTTTCCTGCCTTTTTTTCCCCCCGAAGACGGTCCAAGTTTTATCTCATCATTATAAATATTACATTGTCTCAATATCTCGTTAAATTGTTACGTTAAGCTTCTTCTTCTCCCACAGTGTTAGGATTAGCGCAGGCATTCGCTGCATCGTCTTGATTTCATCATAACCAGCAGGCTCAAGGAACAGCAAATCAGCCACAAAGCCAAGCTTTCGCCATGTTTCACAGTTGGTAGGGTGGTCCTCTAATAATAAAATAAATATGTGAACACAGAGCTGATGGGAACTTTCCTAAAAGCTCATTTTGCCTCGTCTGTTTTTTTAGGTTTCTCTTTCCTTCTAGGACCCCTTCCTTTGAGCCCGCTCTCGTTCAAGAAGCGGCGGATAGTGCGGTCAGACACAGACGCACCCTGTCCTTGGAGTTCAGCTTGTATCTCTTTAGAGGTTTTCTTTGGCTCTTTGTCTACCATTTGCTCAATCCTTCCGATCAAGCCGGGGTCGATCTTCTTCTTGCGGCCACGCCCGGGGAGGTTGGCCACGCTGCCGTGGTCCTTCACCTTCCTGACAATGTTGGCCACCGTGGTCACAGGGACCTCCAGCTGCTTGGAGATGGTCTTGTAGCCTTTGCCTTTGATGTGCTGGTCTATGATTTTCATCCTGACCTCCTCAGACAACTCTCTCTTCCGCTTCCTCTGCGCCGCGTTCATCGCGGTGACACAGCGATTACCAAACCGGCGTTCCGTCACAGCGTATATCTGGGAAACAAAATAAATAAAAAAAGATTACCCGATGACCGAAATTTCCAGGAATCCTCCAGGATGTGTCACATGAGGAAAAAACAAACCATGTGATACGGAATATATCTCATCAATACCCGTCAGGAATGTGAGAGCGCAGTGGGAGGAGTCTCATCCGAGACACACACAGAGGAACTCCGCTCTGATCTGATGTACCTCCGGATCTTACGTGTCGGCTCACAGCAAACCGCCGACACGCCTTTGTAGGAGGAGAGAACACGGGAGCCCCGCCATGGAGAGGTACCATAAGACTGCAAAAGAGGAGGTTCACCTCCCCCCTCAATATCCCACCATTGGAGTCACCAAACCTACCCCCCCCATATATCACCATTGGGGTCACCAAACCTACCCCTCTCCCCCGTATATCACTACTGGGGTCACCAAACCTACCCCTCCCCCCGTATATCACTACTGGGGTCACCAAACCTACCCCTCCCCCCCGTATATCACTACTGGGGTCACCAAACCTACCCCCCCATATATCACTACTGGGGTCACCAAACCTACCCCCTCCCCCCGTATATCACTACTGGGGGTCACCAAACCTACCCCTTCCCCCCATATATCACTACTGGGGTCACCAAACCTACCCCTCCCCCCCGTATATCACTACTGGGGGTCACCAAACCTACCCCTTTCCCCCATATATCACTACTGGGGGTCACCAAACCTACCCCCTCCCCCCGTATATCACTACTGGGGTCACCAAACCTACCCCCCTCCCCCGTATATCACTACTGGGGTCACCAAACCTACCCCTCCCCCCTCGTATATCACTACTGGGGTCACCAAACCTACCCCCCCATATATCACCATTGGGGTCACCAAACCTACCCCTCCCCCCATATATCACTACTGGGGGTCACCAAACCTACCCCTTCCCCCCCGTATATCACTACTGGGGTCACCAAACCTACCCCTTTCCCCCCGTATATCACTACTGGGGGTCACCAAACCTACCCCCTCCCCCCGTATATCACTACTGGGGTCACCAAACCTACCCCCCTCCCCCGTATATCACTACTGGGGTCACCAAACCTACCCCTCCCCCCCCGTATATCACTACTGGGGGTCACCAAACCTACCCCTTCCCCCCATATATCACTACTGGGGTCACCAAACCTACCCCTCCCCCCCCGTATATCACTACTGGGGGTCACCAAACCTACCCCTTCCCCCCATATATCACTACTGGGGTCACCAAACCTACCCCCCTCCCCCGTATATCACTACTGGGGTCACCAAACCTACCCCTCCCCCCCCGTATATCACTACTGGGGGGTCACCAAACCTACCCCTTTCCCCCATATATCACTACTGGGGGTCACCAAACCTACCCCTTCCCCCCATATATCACTACAGGGGTCACCAAACCTACCCCTTCCCCCCATATATCACTACTGGGGTCACCAAACCTACCCCCCTCCCCCGTATATCACTACTGGGGTCACCAAACCTACCCCTCCCCCCCGTATATCACTACTGGGGGTCACCAAACCTACCCCTCCCCCCCGTATATCACTACTGGGGGTCACCAAACCTACCCCTTCCCCCCATATATCACTACAGGTGTCACCAAACCTACCCCTCCCCCCTATATATCACTACTGGGGGTCACCAAACCTACCCCTCCCCCCTGTATATCACTACTGGGGGTCACCAAACCTACCCCCTCCCCCCATATATCACTACTGGGTCACCAAACCTACCCCCCCCCCCCGTATATCACTACTGGGGTCACCAAACCTACCCCTCCCCCCCCCGTATATCACTACTGGGGTCGCCAAACCTACCCCTCCCCCCCCGTATATCACTACTGGGGTCACCAAACCTACCCCTCCCCCCCCCCCCCCGTATATCACTACTGGGGTCACCAAACCTACCCCTCTCCCCCATATATCACTACTGGGGTCACCAAACCTACCCCTCTCCCCCCCCCCCATATCACTACTGGGGTCACCAAACCTACCCCCGTATATCACTACTGGGGTCACCAAACCTACCCCCTCCCCCGTATATCTCTACTGGGGGTCACCAAACCTGCCCCCCCATATATCACTACTGGGGGTCACCAAACCTACCCCCTCCCCCGTATATCTCTACTGGGGGTCACCAAACCTACCCCCTCCCCCGTATATCACTACTGGGGTCACCAAACCTACCCCCCCTCCCCCATATATCACTACTGGGGTCACCAAACCTACCCCCCTCCCCCGTATATCACTACTGGGATCACCAAACCTACCCCTCCCCCCCCCATATATCACTACTGGGGTCACCAAACCTACCCCTCCCCCCCCCCATATATCACTACTGGGGTCACCAAACCTAACCCCCCCCCCCCCATATATCTCTACTGGGGTCACCAAACCTACCCCTCCCCCCCATATATCACTACTGGGGTCACCAAACCTACCCCTTCCCCCCATATATCACTACTGGGGTCACCAAACCTACCCCTTCCCCCCCGTATATCACTACTGGGGGTCACCAAACCTACCCCTTCCCCCCATATATCACTACTGGGGTCACCAAACCTACCCCCCTCCCCCGTATATCACTACTGGGGTCACCAAACCTACCCCTCCCCCCCCCGTATATCACTACTGGGGGGTCACCAAACCTACCCCTTTCCCCCATATATCACTACTGGGGGTCACCAAACCTACCCCTTCCCCCCATATATCACTACAGGGGTCACCAAACCTACCCCTTCCCCCCATATATCACTACAGGGGTCACCAAACCTACCCCTTCCCCCCATATATCACTACTGGGGTCACCAAACCTACCCCCCTCCCCCGTATATCACTACTGGGGTCACCAAACCTACCCCTCCCCCCCGTATATCACTACTGGGGGTCACCAAACCTACCCCTCCCCCCCGTATATCACTACTGGGGGTCACCAAACCTACCCCTTCCCCCCATATATCACTACAGGTGTCACCAAACCTACCCCTCCCCCCTATATATCACTACTGGGGTCACCAAACCTACCCCTCCCCCCTGTATATCACTACTGGGGGTCACCAAACCTACCCCCTCCCCCCATATATCACTACTGGGTCACCAAACCTACCCCCCTCCCCCGTATATCACTACTGGGGTCACCAAACCTACCCCTCCCCCCCCTGTATATCACTACTGGGGTCGCCAAACCTACCCCTCCCCCCCCGTATATCACTACTGGGGTCACCAAACCTACCCCTCCCCCCCCCCCCCGTATATCACTACTGGGGTCACCAAACCTACCCCTCTCCCCCATATATCACTACTGGGGTCACCAAACCTACCCCTCTCCCCCCCCCCCCATATCACTACTGGGGTCACCAAACCTACCCCCGTATATCACTACTGGGGTCACCAAACCTACCCCCTCCCCCGTATATCTCTACTGGGGGTCACCAAACCTGCCCCCCCATATATCACTACTGGGGGTCACCAAACCTACCCCCTCCCCCGTATATCTCTACTGGGGGTCACCAAACCTACCCCTCTCCCCCCCCCCCCCCGTATATCACTACTGGGGTCACCAAACCTACCCCCGTATATCACTACTGGGGTCACCAAACCTACCCCCTCCCCCGTATATCTCTACTGGGGGTCACCAAACCTACCCCCCTCCCCCGTATATCTCTACTGGGGGTCACCAAACCTACCCCCTCCCCCGTATATCACTACTGGGGTCACCAAACCTACCCCCCCTCCCCCATATATCACTACTGGGGTCACCAAACCTACCCCCCTCCCCCGTATATCACTACTGGGATCACCAAACCTACCCCTCCCCCCCCCATATATCACTACTGGGGTCACCAAACCTACCCCTCCCCCCCCCCCATATATCACTACTGGGGTCACCAAACCTAACCCCCCCCCCCCCCATATATCTCTACTGGGGTCACCAAACCTACCCCTCCCCCCCATATATCACTACTGGGGTCACCAAACCTACCCCTCCCCCCCATATATCACTACTGGGGTCACCAAACCTACCCCTCCCCCCATATATCACTACTGGGGTCACCAAACCTACCCCCTTCCCCCCCGTATATCACTACTGGGGTCACCAAACCTACCCCTTCCCCCATATATCACTACTGGGGGTCACCAAACCTACCCCTTCCCCCATATATCACTACTGGGGTCACCAAACCTACCCCTCCCCCCCCCCTTATATCACTACTGGGGTCACCAAACCTACCCCTCCCCCCCGTATATCACTACTGGGGTCACCAAACCTACCCCTCCCCCCCATATATCACTACTGGGGTCACCAAACCTACCCCCCCATATATCACTACTGGGGTCACCAAACCTACCCCTCCCCCCCGTATATCACTACTGGGGTCACCAAACCTACCCCTCCCCCCCCGTATATCACTACTGGGGTCACCAAACCTACCCCTCCCCCCCCCCCCATATATATCACTACTGGGGTCACCAAACCTACCCCTCCCCCCCATATATCACTACTGGGGTCACCAAACCTACCCCTCCCCCATATACCACTACTGGGGTCACCAAACCTACCCCTCCCCCCCCATATACCACCACTGGGGTCACCAAACCTACCCCTCCCCCCTGTATATCACTACTGGGGTCACCAAACCTACCCCTCCCCCCCACATATCACTACTGGGGATCACCAAACCTACCCCTCCCCCCATATATCACTACTGGGGTCACCAAACCTACCCCTCCCCCCATATATCACTACTGGGGTCACCAAACCTACCCCTCCCCCCCATATATCACTACTGGGGTCACCAAACCTACCCCTCCCCCCCATATATCACTACTGGGGTCACCAAACCTACCCCTCCCCCCCATATATCACTACTGGGGTCACCAAACCTACCCCTCTCCCCCCATATATCACTACTGGGGTCACCAAACCTACCCCTCCCCCCACATATCACTACTGGGGTCACCAAACCTACCCCTCCCTCCCATATATCACTACTGGGGTCACCAAACCTACCCCTCCCCCCCCCCATATGTCACTACTGGGGGTCACCAAACCTACCCCTCCCCCCCCCCCATATGTCACTACTGGGGGTCAGCAAACCTACCCCTCCCCCCCCCCCCCGTATATCTCTACTGGGGGTCAGCAAACCTACCCCTCCCCCCCCCCGTATATCTCTACTGGGGTCACCAAACCTACCCCTCCCCCCATATATCACTACTGGGGTCACCAAACCTACCCCTCCCCCCCATATATCACCACTGGGGTCACCAAACCTACCCCTCCCCCCCCCCCATATGTCACTACTGGGGGTCAGCAAACCTACCCCTCCCCCCCCCTATATCTCTACTGGGGTCACCAAACCTACCCCTCCCCCCCCCCATATATCACTACTGGGGTCACCAAACCTACCCCTCCCCCATATATCACTACTGGGGTCACCAAATCTACCCCTCCCCCCCATATATCACTACTGGGGTCACCAAACCTACCCCTCCCCCCATATATCACTACTGGGGTCACCAAACCTACCACCTACCCCCTCCCCCCCCCGTATATCTCTACTGGGGTCACCAAACCTACCCCTCCCCCCATATATCACTACTGGGGTCACCAAACCTACCCCTCCCCCCCATATATCACTACTGGGGTCACCAAACCTACCCCTCCCCCCCCCCCTTATATCACTACTGGGGTCACCAAACCTACCCCTCCCCCCCCATATATCACCACTGGGGTCACCAAACCTACCCCCTCCCCCCATATATCACTACTGGGGGTCACCAAACCTACCCCTCCCCCCCATATATCACTACTGGGGTCACCAAACCTACCCCCCTCCCCCGTATATCACTACTGGGGTCACCAAACCTACCCCTCCCCCCCATATATCACCACTGGGGTCACCAAACCTACCCCTCCCCCCCCATATATCACTACTGGGGTCACCAAATCTACCCCTCCCCCCCCCCCATATATCACTACTGGGGTCACCAAACCTACCCCTCCCCCCATATATCACTACTGGGGTCACCAAACCTACCCCCTCCCCCCCCCGTATATCTCTACTGGGGTCACCAAACCTACCCCTCCCCCCATATATCACTACTGGGGTCACCAAACCTACCCCTCCCCCCATATATCACTACTGGGGTCACCAAACCTACCCCCTCCCCCCCCCCGTATATCTCTACTGGGGTCACCAAACCTACCCCTCCCCCCCATATATCACTACTGGGGTCACCAAACCTCCCCCCTCCCCCCCGTATATCTCTACTGGGGTCACCAAACCTACCCCTCCCCCCCATATATCACTACTGGGGTCACCAAACCTACCCCCTCCCCCCGTATATCACTACTGGGGGTCACCAAACCTACCCCTCCCCCCCATATATCACTACTGGGGGTCACCAAACCTACCCCTCCCCCCATATATCACTACTGGGGGTCACCAAACCTACCCCTCCCCCCCCCCTTATATCACTACTGGGGTCACCAAACCTACCCCTCCCCCCCCGTATATCACTACTGGGGTCGCCAAACCTACCCCTCCCCCCCCGTATATCACTACTGGGGTCACCAAACCTACCCCTCCCCCCCCATATATCACTACTGGGGTCACCAAACCTACCCCTCCCCCCCATATATCACTACTGGGGGTCACCAAACCTACCCCTCCCCCCCCCCTTATATCACTACTGGGGTCACCAAACCTACCCCTCCCCCCCCATATATCACTACTGGGGTCACCAAACCTACCCCCTCCCCCCATATATCACTACTGGGGGGTCACCAAACCTACCCCTCCCCCCCATATATCACTACTGGGGTCACCAAACCTACCCCCCTCCCCCGTATATCACTACTGGGGTCACCAAACCTACCCCTCCCCCCCATATATCACTACTGGGGTCACCAAACCTACCCCTCCCCCCCGTATATCACTACTGGGGTCACCAAACCTACCCCTCCCCCCCCTTATATCACTACTGGGGTCACCAAACCTACCCCTCCCCCCCATATATCACTACTGGGGTCACCAAACCTACCCCTCCCCCCCATATATCACTACAGGGGTCACCAAACCTACCCCTCCCCCCCATATATCACTACTGGGGTCACCAAACCTACCCCTCCCCCCCATATATCACTACAGGGGTCACCAAACCTACCCCTCCCTCCCATATATCACTACTGGGGGTCACCAAACCTACCCCTCCCCCCCCATATATCACTACTGGGGTCACCAAACCTACCCCTCCCCCCCCATATATCACTACTGGGGTCACCAAACCTACCCCCCTCCCCCGTACATCACTACTGGGGTCACCAAACCTACCCCTCCCCCCCATATATCACTACTGGGGTCACCAAACCTACCCCCTCCCCCCGTATATCACTACTGGGGTCACCAAACCTACCCCTTCCCCCATATATCACCACTGGGGTCACCAAACCTACCCCTTCCCCCATATATCACCACTGGGGTCACCAAACCTACCCCTCCCCCCATATATCACTACTGGGGTCACCAAACCTACCCCTCCCCCCGTATATCACTACTGGGTCACCAAACCTACCCCTCCCCCCGTATATCACTACTGGGGGTCACCAAACCTACCCCTCCCCCCATATATCACTACTGGGGGTCACCAAACCTACCCCCTCCCCCCGTATATCACTACTGGGGGTCACCAAACCTACCCCTCCCCCCGTATATCACTACTGGGGGTCACCAAACCTACCCCCTACCCCCGTATATCACTACTGGGGGTCACCAAACCTACCCCCTACCCCCGTATATCACTACTGGGGGTCACCAAACCTACCCCCTCCCCCCCATATATCACTACTGGGGTCACCAAACCTACCCCTCCCCCCCATATATAACTACTGGGGTCACCAAACCTACCCCCTCCCCCCATATATCACTACTGGGGTCACCAAACCTACCCCTCCCCCCATATATCACTACTGGGGGTCACCAAACCTACCCCTCCCCCCATATATCACTACTGGGGTCACCAAACCTACCCCCTCCCCCCATATATCACTACTGGGGGTCACCAAACCTACCCCTCCCCCCATATATCACTACTGGGGTCACCAAACCTACCCCCTCCCCCCGTATATCACTACTGGGGTCACCAAACCTACCCCTCCCCCCCGTATATCACTACTGGGGTCACCAAACCTACCCCTCCCCCCCGTATATCACTACAGGGGTCACCAAACCTACCCCTCCCCCCCCATATATCACTACTGGGGTCACCAAACCTACCCCTCCCCCCCGTATATCACTACTGGGGTCACCAAACCTACCCCTCCCCCCCGTATATCACTACTGGGGTCACCAAACCTACCCCTCCCCCCCATATATCACTACTGGGGTCACCAAACCTACCCCTCTCCCCCATATATCACTACTGGGGTCACCAAACCTACCCCTCCCCCCCATATATCACTACTGGGGTCACCAAACCTACCCCTCCACCCGTATATCACTACTGGGGTCACCAAACCTACCCCTCCCCCCCCCATATATCACTACTGGGGTCACCAAACCTACCCCTCCCCCCCATATATCACTACTGGGGTCACCAAACCTACCCCTCCCCCCCATATATCACTACTGGGGTCACCAAACCTACCCCTCCCCCCCATATATCACTACTGGGGGTCACCCCAGGACATCAATGACTATATCATCCTCCATATAATCCCCATAGTGTGATATGAGCTCCTCCCTCACCCTCGGATGGGGACCCACTCATCACTCACACCCCAAACCCCCAGATGTCTCCGGATTGTCTCACCTCCTCGTTACCGCAGGCCGCTACACGCGCAGGGCATTTCCGGCGCACAATATGCAACTTCCGGTCTACCCACCGGATGGACTTTGAAGACATGGCGGTGTTGGTCATGTGATTAGATTAGCCGCCTGCTGATTGGCCCGTTTACCGGCCTCCCTTTCCCACAGCCGCAAAGTACCCCGAGGCACGCCGGGAGTTGGAGTTTGTTTACTATCCCCCGCAAGCAGCCAATCAGGGAGGGCCATGTAGTGGCAGGCTGCTGACAACACCTTTCCCCCTGGAAATACCTCCTCTCGCTGTTGGTTGGTCGCTAGGCAGCCGACGCGAGGTGATTGGTCCAGGTAGAAGAGCTGGGGGCTTTGATTGGCTGAGAGAGTGGCTTGGCTGGTTTAGGCCGCTGCTGGAGCCCGGCACTGACAGACGGGAGGATGGGGGAGAGGAGAGCGCCGTGTGCGCTGCTGGTTCTCATTCTACTGAGCGGACTCTGCCGCCGGGCCACCGCCGAACTACCGGACTACACTGGTGAGACACGGAACCGAATGGACCTGACACCGGTACCGTCCAGTACTAACACCGGTACCGCCCATTACTAACACCCTGACTGGACCTGACACCGGTACCGTCCATTACTAAGACCGGTACCGCCCAGTACTAACACCGGTACCGTCCAGTACTAAGACCCCTACTGGACCTGTCACCGGTACCGCCCATTACTAACACCCTGACTGGACCTGACACCGGTACCGTCCAGTACTAACTCCCTGACACCGGTACCGCCCATTACTAAGACCCCTGACACCGGTACGGTCCATTACTAAGACCCTGACACCGGTACGGTCCATTACTAAGACCCTGACACCGGTACCGTCCAGTAGTAAGACCCTGACACCGGTACCGCCCATTACTAACACCCTGACTGGACCTGACACCGGTACCGCCCATTACTAAGACCCTGTCACCGGGACGGTCCATTACTAAGACCCTGTCACCGGTACGGTCCATTACTAAGACCCTGTCACCGGTACGGTCCATTACTAAGACCCTGACACCGGTACCGTCCAGTACTAAGACCCTGACACCGGTACCGTCCATTACTAAGACCCTGACACCGGTACCGTCCAGTACTAACTCCCTGACACCGGTACCGTCCATTACTAAGACCCTGACACCGGTACCGTCCATTACTAAGACCCTGACACCGGTACCGTCCATTACTAAGACCCTGACACCGGTACCGTCCAGTACTAACTCCCTGACACCGGTACCGCCCATTACTAAGACCCTGACACCGGTACCGCCCATTACTAAGACCCTGACACCGGTACCGTCCAGTACTAAGACCCTGACACCGGTAGCGCCCATTACTAAGACCCTGACACCGGTAGCGCCCATTACTAAGACCCTGACACCGGTAGCGCCCATTACTAAGACCCTGACACCGGTAGCGCCCATTACTAAGACCCTGACACCGGTAGCGCCCATTACTAAGACCCTGACACCGGTACCGCCCATTACTAAGATCCTGACTGGACCTGACACCGGTACCGTCCATTACTAACACCCTGTCACCGGTACTGTCCATTACTAAGACCCTGTCACCGGTACCGTCCATTACTAACACCCTGTCACCGGTACCGTCCATTACTAACACCCTGTCACCGGTACCGTCCATTACTAACACCCTGTCACCGGTACCGTCCATTACTAACACCCTGTCACCGGTACCGTCCATTACTAACACCCTGTCACCGGTACCGTCCATTACTAACACCCTGTCACCGGTACCGTCCATTACTAAGACCCTGTCACCGGTACCGTCCATTACTAAGACCCCGACACGGGTACGGTCCATTACTAAGACCCCGACACGGGTACGGTCCATTACTAAGACCCCGACACCATCACCGCCCATTACTAAGACCCCGACACCGGTACGGTCCATTACTAAGACCCCCGACACCGGTACGGTCCATTACTAAGACCCCGACACCGGTACGGTCCATTACTAAGACCCCGACACCATCACCGCCCATTACTAAGACCCCGACACCGGTACGGTCCATTACTAAGACCCCCGACACCGGTACGGTCCATTACTAAGACCCCCGACACCGGTACGGTCCATTACTAAGACCCCCGACACCGGTACGGTCCATTACTAAGACCCCCGACACCGGTACGGTCCATTACTAAGACCCCCGACACCGGTACGGTCCATTACTAAGACCCCCGACACCGGTACGGTCCATTACTAAGACCCCCGACACCGGTACGGTCCATTACTAAGACCCCCGACACCGGTACGGTCCATTACTAAGACCCCGACACCGGTACGGTCCATTACTAAGACCCCGGCACCGTTCCCGCCCAGTAGTGACACCCAGTAGTGACACCTGTACCGCCCAGTACTAACACCCTGGCTGGACTTGACACCGGTAATGACTGGTCATGTTGAGCTGAGAGTGTCCCAGCACTGTCTAAACCTGCACCAAAACCAAGATCTGACTGGAACCACCAGCTGGATCCGGCCTGGGCTTGGACCACGTGGGGGACTCCCCCCCCCCCCCCCCCCCCCCCCACAGACTGGGGACACCAGCTGGACCTGGCCTGGGCTTGGACCACGTGGGGGACGACTCCCCCCCCCCCCCCACAGACTGGGGACACCAGCTGGACCCCTCACGGAATACTTCCTACTGGTAGCTCCAGCTTGGGCCGGTCGTGCCCATGTGGCATCTGCATCCCGGACTGGACCAGATCCAGGTGGCCTGGGCCCAGCATTGAATGGAGCCACCACCTGGGCCTGGCCTTAGCCTCTGTACCGGTGTAGTGTCTGGTCTACTGCTGGTTGACCGATCTGGGGGGGCAATACTGTCCCACGTGTAATGCTGAGTGATGGGTGTGAGTGAGTGTGGTCCCAAATATGGTGCCAAGTGACAGGCTTGAAGAAATGCGGTCCCACACATAGTCTGGAGAAGTGCGGTCTCATACATGGTGCTGAGTGATGGGTCTGGGGAAGTGCGTTCCCTTACATAGTGCTGAATGACGGGTCTGGGGAAGTGCGGTCCCATACATAGTGCTGAATGACGGGTCTGGGGAAGTGCGGTCCCATACATGGTGCTGAGTGACGGGTCTGGGGAAGTGCGGTCCCATACATGGTGCTGAGTGACGGGTCTGGAGAAGTGCGGTCCCATACATGGTGCTGAGTGACGGGTCTGGGGAAGTGCGGTCCCATACATGGTGCTGAGTGATGGGTCTGGAGAAGTGCGGTCCCATACATGGTGCTGAGTGACGGGTCTGGGGAAGTGCGGTCCCATACATGGTGCTGAGTGACGGGTCTGGGGAAGTGCGGTCCCATACATGGTGCTGAGTGACGGGTCTGGAGAAGTGCGGTCCCATACATAGTGCTGAGTGATGGGTCTGGAGAAGTGCGGTCCCATACATAGTGCTGAATGACGGGTCTGGGGAAGTGCGGTCCCATACATAGTGCTGAATGACGGGTCTGGGGAAGTGCGGTCCCATACATGGTGCTGAGTGACGGGTCTGGGGAAGTGCAGTCCCATACATGGTGCTGAGTGACGGGTCTGGGGAAGTGCGGTCCCATATATGGTGCTAAGTGATGGGTCTGGAGAAGTGCGGTCCCATACATAGTGCTGAATGACGGGTCTGGGGAAGTGCGGTCCCATACATAGTGCTGAATGACGGGTCTGGGGAAGTGCGGTCCCATACATGGTGCTGAGTGACGGGTCTGGGGAAGTGCGGTCCCATACATGGTGCTGAGTGACGGGTCTGGAGAAGTGCGGTCCCATACATAGTGCTGAGTGATGGGTCTGGAGAAGTGCGGTCCCATACATAGTGCTGAGTGATGGGTCTGGAGAAGTGCGGTCCCATACATAGTGCTGAATGACGGGTCTGGGGAAGTGCGGTCCCATACATAGTGCTGAATGACGGGTCTGGGGAAGTGCGGTCCCATACATAGTGCTGAATGACGGGTCTGGGGAAGTGCGGTCCCATACATAGTGCTGAATGACGGGTCTGGGGAAGTGCGGTCCCATACATGGTGCTGAGTGACGGGTCTGGGGAAGTGCGGTCCCATACATGGTGCTGAGTGACGGGTCTGGGGAAGTGCGGTCCCATACATGGTGCTGAGTTAAAATGTTTTTTTCTCTTCTTTTCCAGATAACAAGAATGAAGAAGACACAGAGGAAATCCCGGTAAGAACTCTGCACAGATCTACACGATTGTGACCCCTTTTTTCCAGTGTTTACCTTGTGATCCGATGCGGAGAGATGATCTTCCCAAACCAATGGAGTCCACAAGTGATAAAAGCCGATACGTGATTGTAGACTAGAACTGATTTTTCTGCTGTCTTCCACCATTGATCTATACAATAGATCCTAAATCTCTATGTACATGTGAAGTGTTTGCTCTGCACAGGATGATCTCGCTGTGATGGGATCGGCTCTTCTAGCTGTGTAGTTTGGGCGGTGGGGGTGTTTATCATACAATACCACATTCTGTCTGATGTAGGATAGTCCGGTTTATCATATCATTGGGTGTCTGTGCTCACTGCTGTCTTCTTCTCTTCTGCCCCCCCCAGCACATTTCTGAGCCCAGGGAAGAGGTGGAATCGGAGTTCCCTACCGGAGGCGATCCAAAGACTGAACCTGAGGACCAGCATGAAGAGAACGCGGCATCGTGGACGGAGAATGTGGTCACCCTGGACAGTACAGAGACGCTAGACAATTCTCAGTCCTCCGACCCCTTATATTCAGATCTGGAACCCCCATATGAGCCAGTCGTCTTCCCAGAGATCACACAGACCGTCACATTTCTGGAAGATACGGACAATCAGGAGGGGGATCCTGCAGCCCAGGATCAGGAAGAGAGACAACTGAACGCAGAGCCTCAGAAACCAGGTAACAGCGATTCTCAGCTTATGACCTATAGGGGGCCTCCGCTTATGACCTATAGGGGGCCTCCGCTTATGACCTATAGGGGGCCTCCGCTTATGACCTATAGGGGGCCTCCGCTTATGACCTATAGGGGGCCTCAGCTTATGACCTATAGGGGGCCTCCGCTTATGACCTATAGGGGGCCTCCGCTTATGACCTATAGGGGGCCTCCGCTTATGACCTATAGGGGGCCTCAATTTAAAATCCTTTTTATTTAAATGTACTTTTCTACCACTGTTTCTTCCTTTTTTTTCTTCTTTTTTTTTAACAGCTTTATTGCTTATCACAAGGGATGTTGTTCATCCCTTGTGATGGCATGGGCTGTGACAGCCCCCTTAACCACTTCCCGCCCGGTCAATAGTCAATTGACGTCCGGGAAGTGGTTGTGAAATCCTGACTGGACGTCTATTGACGTCCTGCAGAATTTCATGCCGGCGCGCGACCGTGGGGGCCCGCGGCGATCGGTGATTCAGGGTTTCAGTCTGACACCCTGCATCTCCGATCTCGGTAAAGAGCCTCCGGCGGAGACTCTTTACCACGTGATGAGCCGTGTCCAATCACAGCTGATCACGATGTAAACAGGAAGAGCCGTTGATCGGCTCTTCCTCACTCGCGTCTGACAGACGCGAGTAAAGGAGAGCCGATCGGCGGCTTTCCTGACGGAGGGTTCGCGCTGATTGTTTATCAACGCAGCCCCCCCTCGGATGCCAACACTTGACCACCAGGTAGTGCCCCCCGGTGCTCAATAGAGCAAAAAAAAAAAAACACCATTAAAAAATAAAAACATGAACACAATCAGTGCCCACAAATGGGCACTGACTGGAAACATGGGCACTGGCTGAAATGATGCCCAGCAATGCCATCAGTGCCACCCCTCAGTGTCCATCAGTGCCACCTCTTAATGCCCATCTATGCCCAGTGCCCACCTATCAGTGCCGCCTATGATTGCCCATCAGTGCAGCATACCAGTGCCACCTCATCGGTACCCGTCAGTGCCACCTCATCGGTGCCCATAATTGAAGAAGAAAACTTACTTATTTACAAAAAAAATTAACAGAAAAAAATAAACTTAATTTTTTTCAAAATTTTCGGTCTTTTTTTAGTTGTTGCGCAAAAAATAAAAACCGCAGAGGTAATCAAATACCACCAAAAGAAAGCTCTATTTGCGGGAACAAAATGATAAAAATTTCATTTGGGTACAGTGTAGCACGACCGTGCAATTGTCATTGAAATTGCGACAGTGCTGAAAGCTTAAAATTGGCTTGGGCAGGAAGGTGCGTAAGTGCCCCCCGGTATGGAAGTGGTTAAAGAGGACCTATTAGACCCCAGATGTGTCTCTTCAAGCCTCCAAAGCATCTGAACAAATTAAGCGAAAAGTGTTTAAAGGGGTTGTAAAGGTTCGTTTTTTTTATTTATTTTTTTCACTTTAATGCATCCTATACATTAAAGTGGAGTTCCACCCATAAATATAACATTACATCAGTAGTTTTAAAAAAATGTCATTAGTCCTTTACAAATTTTTTTTTTTTTTTTTTTTTTTAGATGCCTTCAAAGTGTTGTTGCTAGGCAGAATAGTTAATCTTCCCTCTTCCTGCACCTAGGTGCTTAATGCTTCCTAACCTACACCGCACAGACTCCTGGGAATGTAGTGGGTGTAACTTTCCAGGAGTCTGTGCACTCCCCAGTCTCAAAGAATCATGTGACTTGGACAGCACAGGTGCTGAAACCCAGGGCTGTGGAGTCGGTAGATAAATGTTCCGACTCCGACTCCTCAGTTTTATGTACTTCCGACTCCGACTCCTCTGTATTAATATGCAAATGTATTTTATACATTCCTTGAGGGAAAGAAACGCAACCTACCACAGGACTACTGGCTGGGAAGCCAACAGTCTACTGTATTGCACAGTTTAAGCAAAAGACAAACACAATGAAAACAAAGTTTTATTAATCAATCAAGTGGCTGGATAGTAGCAGCAGGCATAAACATCAGGAACAGGATCTTTACCAGTTCAAAAATACAAACCACATTATTTGGTTGTTTTAAACAAAAACAAAGCTTATCTATAATGAACCAAAAACAAAATCTGTAAAACCTAGAAATGGTTTATATTAATCTTGAAATGTAGTTCTAGGCTTAGCAAATGCAAATCAATTCAATGTAGAGTTCTAAGGAAGAGAATTGCCTCTGCATTCAAAGTTTGAATGCCTGTGCCGACATATACAGAGTGCAGTACACTCGGCTACATTCGGCCAGGCTCGGCTTCGCTCGTGCTCACGCTCTGTGACGTTTATGTGTGAGCACGAGCTCGGTATATGTCGGCGCAGGCATTCAAACTGAGCGCGGGACGTGGGTATCGGCGTATATCGCGCACCCACGATTTTCCCCTTATTTTAAGGGGAAAAAAGTGTGCGGTATACGCCGATAAATACGGTATATACATTACCTCTGATGTATAGTTACATTACATAGATTGCAGTTATGTGAGGCACTGCATGCATTGGTCTTTATTCTTACAGTAGAGAAGTCATTAATTATAACTTTTTGTGAATTGGGACATTTAAACTTGCGTTTTTTTTTTTTTTTTTACTTCCAATCTAAATTTAGTCGGAGTCGGTGCATAGTTTGCCGACTCCGACTCCAGGTACCCCAAATTTCCCCCGACTCCTCGACTCCGACTCCACAGCCCTGCTGAAACCTGATCTGACACTGCTTGTGCAGCACTGAGCATGTGCGAGATTTGCAAGGCTGAAATCCAGGAAGTCATACAGTCTGGCTTCATGATGCCCACACTTAAGATGGCCCCGGTCAATTTCTATTTTATAAAGTGTCTAAATGCTGTAACAACCTAACAAAACGGACCTTAGTTTACAGACTAACTTTACTAGAATACATTAAGCTTGTGTATTACAGGGGTATTTATATTTAAAAAGTGAAATTGTGGGTGGAACTCCGCTTTAAGATGAAAAAAAAAAAAAAAACCTGGCAATGGCAGCCCCCCTGTTTTTTTACTTACCTGAGCTCAAATCTGCTGTGTGTGTCCCCCGGCGTCCTCTTCTCCTCAAAGTCTGGCCGTCGATTGGGTAGATTTGCTAGTTTGATCTCAGCGCAGCCGTTGGCTTGCGCTGCTGTCAATCGCATGCAATGTCGTGGTGCGCCCGGGGGGCGGAGCCGTGTGATGCGGTTGAGGCCACCGGCTGTATCACTGGAGCGCGCCCGCACGCTTAACCCCCTTGGGGAGAGAGCTTCCCATGAAGGGGGTTAGCTGATGTGGGGAGGAGCCAAGACAGCCAACGAGGGACCCCAGAAGAGGAGGATCGGGGCCACTCTGTGCAAAACGAACTGCACAGTGGAGGTAAAGATGACATGTTAACTTTTTTTTTTAAAAATGGGTACCTTTTTTAGTGTCCCTTTTAGTACCTGAAAATTGTGTGTATGTATTAACAGCATTTATGTGTGTGTGTGTGTGTGTGTATATATATATATATATATATATATATATATATATATATATATATATATATATATATATATACACACACACACACTACATGCTTTTCTGAAGCTTCTCCATTGAAGTATATTGAACCAAAAAAAAATCGCACCGTTGTGTTAAAAACTCCTTGCCCTTTCCAAATACGCAGCAGCTGAAAAAAATCCTGGATGTGAACGTGTCCGATAGGAAAACATGTAAATGAACTGCAGTGTGTTTCTGCAAAACACAGAGGTGTGACCCCGGCCTGAGATGTTTAGTAACATAATGGGGGTTAAAAAAAAACAAAAATAAGTACAAAAAGAGCAAATAATCGCTACTGTAATATTTACAGTAGCGATTTGCTTTTTTGTACTATAAAGGGACAATTGTAGTTTTTTTAACCCCATTATGTTACTGGCCGATTAATCGAATATGAAAATTGTAATCGTTTAATTTCTTAATCGATTAGTTGTTTCGGCCCTAACCGTAAGTATTGGTAATCGGCAATAAAAAAAAAAGGGGGGGGGGGGTTTATCGGTGCAATCCTAGGTGAAGGTTTACTATCCTTTTTAATGTTTGTGTCTCCTAAGCGTAATGGAGAGCCGGTTTATTTTTTTATGCTGGTGATTTCCATATTGGATTTATTGCCTCTGCTGTGAGTCATTTAACATGTAAATGTGCCCTTTGTCCTCTTATATAAGCCAGCTGTCTGTTCTATGCACTCTTCTATAATCAGTCCGTACATCTCTCTCTAGTAGTAGTTGGCTGCATCCAGTTAGACTTGTTCTGTAATGTTGAAGACGTTTCATAGCTTCTCCAAACACTTCTTCAGTTCTGGAAAATACCCCAACATTGATCCTGCCACTCATTGATCCTGCCACTCATTGATCCTGCCACTCATTGATCCTGCCACTCATTGATCCTGCCACTCATTGATCCTGCCACTCATTGATCCTGCCACTCATTGATCCTGCCACTCATGGATCCTGCCACTCATGGATCCTGCCACTCATGGATCCTGCCACTCATGGATCCTGCCACTCATGGATCCTGCCACTCATGGATCCTGCCACTCATGGATCCTGCCACTCCATGATCCTGCCACTCCATGATCCTGCCACTCCATGATCCTGCCACTCCATGATCCTGCCACTCCATGATCCTGCCACTCCATGATCCTGCCACTCCATGATCCTGCCACTCCATGATCCTGCCACTCATTGATCCTGCCACTCATTGGAAGTGACTTCTAGAAGCTACGAAATGTCTTCATTACAGAACAAGTCTAGTTGAATGTGACCGACTGCTACTACATATACCATGACCCCGAGACACCAGAACCTGCACAGCCTGTCAATCATTAACCACTTAAGACCCGGACCTTTAGGCAGCTAAAGGACCCGGCCACATTTTGCGATTCAGCACTGTTTCGCTTTAGCTGACAATTGCGCGGTCGTGCGACGTGGCTCCCAAACAAAATTGGTGTCCTTTTTTTTCCCACAAATAGAGCTTTCTTTTGGTGGTATTTGATCACCTCTGCGGTTTTTATTTTTTGCGCTATAAACAAAAATAGAGCGACAATTTTGAAAAAAAAAAATGCAATATTTTTTACTTTTTTCTATAATAAATAGCCCCCAAAAATATATAAAACATTATTTATTTTTTTCCTCCGTTCAGGCCGATACGTATTCTTCTACCTATTTTTGGTAAAAAAATCGCAATAAGCGTTTATCGATTGGTTATAGGGGATCGTTTTATTGCATTTTTATTCATTATTTTTTTTTTTTTACTACTACCGTGTTTCCCCGAAAATAAGACACCGTCTTATATTTATTTTTTCTCCAGAAATCACACTATGGCTTATTTTCGGGGGACGTCTTATTTTTTTTTTACCAGCAAGTATGGTACAACAGTATGGAGCCGACCTTACCGTATTTATGGGGCTGCTGACACCTCTCCGGTCACTTAGAGATACTGTGGAGCAGATAAGGGCTGCACGACTTCTTTACAGCTCCTGAGCTCCGCACCAGTACAGTACGCCTATCACGTCTTGTTTTCCCGCCCGCGCCGCTACGCATACGACACGCCATCGCTATGTCTTATTTTCGGGGATTCGACACGCCATCGCTACGTCTTATTTTCGGGGGGATGTCTTATATTTCGATCTTGCGTCGAAATCCCGCTATGGCTTATTTTCGGAGTACGTCTTATTTTCGGGGAAACACGGTAATGGCGGCGATCAGCGATTATTATTATTTTTTTTTTTTGTGACTGCGACATTATGGCGGACACTTCGGACAATTTTGACACATTTTTGGGGCTATTGTCATTTTCACAGCAAAAAATGCAATACAAATGCACTGATTACTGTAAAAATGACTGCAGTTTGGGAGTTAACCACAAGGGGGGCTGAAGGGGTTAAGTGTGACCTCATATGTGTTTCTAACTGTAGGGGGGTGTGGCTGTAGGTGTGACGTCATCGATTGTGTCCCCCTATAAAAGGGAACACACGATCGATGACGGCGCCACAGTGAAGAACACGGCTCTCCCCGTTCTTCAGCTCCGGGGACCGATCGCGGGACTCCAGCGGTGATCGGGTCCGCGAGTCCCACGGTCACGGAGCTTCAGACCGGGTCGCGTGCACGCGCCGTGACATTCTGCCGACGTATATCGGCGTGAATGGGTCCTTAAGTGGTTAAAGTGGAGTTCCACCCAAAAGTGGAACTTCCGCTTTAAGCACTCCTCGCCCCCTTGCATGCCACATTTGGGGGGGGGGGGGCTTTGGTAGGAGTAGGACTTCCTGTCCCTCTTCCTCCTTCTGACCAGGGACCACTTAGGCGACTTGTCATATCGCCTTAGGCGGCCCCTCCCTGTAAGTGATCCCCCTGGGACATGTGATGGGTCCCAGGAGATCGCCTGTCCACTCCGGGAGCGCAGCGCCGCTCGCGCATGCGCAGTGAGTGCCCGGCCGTGAAGCCGAAAGCTGTCACAGCCGGGTGTCCACACTATGAATGGAGGCGATCTCCGCTCCGAGTACACAGAGCTGAGATCGGCGTCATTCTCACTAGGCAGAGCAAGGAGATGCTTGTTTACACAAGGCATCTCCCCGCTCTATACCTTCGTGAGACGATCGCAGGGATCCCCGCGGCAATCGAGTCCGCGCGACCTGCTGTCCGACCCACGGGGAAGGCGGCAGGGTACTGTTGATATGGGTCGTGTCTGTTTATTACCCCCCCCCATGTGTTCATCATGACGCAGCTTCTCCTATAATCTACTAAGCTGATGCTTGTACAGAGAACCCCAAACCACCATCAGACCACATACACACCGACCCCCCCCCCCCAAAACAAGGCGGTACGCCTCGTATTGGGGGGTCGGTGTGTATGTGGTGTGATGGTGGTTTGGGGTTCTCTGCGGGTGATATTCGGCGTCTCGCCTGCAGCAGTCGTCACCCGTAGGATGCAATCGTTAGAGGAGAGATTTATGCCATACGTGTCGGGAGTTTCATCAGCCAGATGTCTGTCCATGTGAAACCGCCATCTGTCACACCTGGCTGTACACGGCGTCCCCGGGGCTCAGCAGGTGAGGAGGTGTGGCCTCTTCCTGCACTTCTATTGGCCCACGACAGAGTTTTGTGTGAACGCTCCAGAAGCCTGCGGTGAGGAAGTGAACTGAAACCCGTTTCTCAGAGCTTGTTTATATCGGTAAGAAGAAGATAAAAGCTTCTGTCTGGATGTATGCACCTGATTATTATTTTAGGTCTGTGGCCTGCTCTGTGCAGCTGAGAAAAAAAAAAAAAAAAGATAGTTTTGTGGAGACAATAAAAACCATCCCATCCAGATCAGTTCTACACAATGCAAAGACTGAATCACACTCAGCCTTGCCTGCTTCTGTTCTGTAAGTATCAAAGTAGGCCCCTCCAGTGCGTTTGATGAAAGCTTTCAAAATGAACGCAAAGTACCGTATTTATTGGTGCATGCCGCACACTTTTTTCCACTTAAAATCAGGGGAAAATCGTGGGTGCGCGATAAACGCCGATACTGCTGTTCCCGGGAGCCGCCGAAATAGACCGAGCCGAGTGTACTGCGCACTCGGATCCGCCCGCAGCCACGTGAGAGGAGCCGAGGACTGAGCACTCGGCTAGGCCCGCAGCCACGCAAGAGGAGCCGAACACACAGGAAATCCGGCTCCTCTCGGCAATGGCGCCAAATCCAAAAACGGACACTCGCAACGCTGGACGGACCCCGCGAGGAAGCTGCAGACAGACACCCACAAGGCTGGACGGACCCCGCGCAAGGAAGCCGCAGACGGACCCCCACAAGGCTGGACGGACCCCGCGCAAGGAAGCCGCAGACGGACCCCCACAAGGCTGGACGGACCCCGCGCAAGGAAGCCGCAGACGGATACCCACAAGGCTGGACGGACCCCGCGCAAGGAAGCCGCAGACGGATACCCACAAGGCTGGACGGACCCCGCACAAGGAAGCCGCAGACGGACACCCACAAGGCTGGACGGACCCCGCGCAATGCCGCAGACGGACCCCACGCAAGGAAGCCGCAAACGGATAGCCACAAGGCTGGACGGACCCCTGCGCAAAGGAAGCCGCAGACGGACCCCCACAAGGCTGGACGGACCCCTGCGCAAGGAAGCCGCAGACGGACCCCCACAAGGCTGGACGGACCCCTGCGCAAGGAAGCTGCAGACGGACGCAGGGCAAAAATATAAGTTTTTTTTTTTTTTTTCCTTAAACTACCTTTCTAGGTTTGGGGTGCGCGTTATACGCCGGCGCGTGGTATACCCCGATAAATACGGTAGCTCTGCCTTTTTAGTATTATTATTATAATACAGGATTTATAGTGCCAACAGTTTGCGCAGCGCTTTACAACATCAGGGAAAACAATACAGTCACAATGCAAATCAATACAGGAGGGATCAGAGGGCCCGGCTCGTTAGAGCTTACAGTCTAGAAGGGGGAGGGTCAAGTGGAACAAAGGGTAGTAGCTGTGGGGTGCATTCACACCTGAGCGTCACCTCTTCTTCTTCTTTTTTTTTTTTTTTCTTTTTTCAAGCGTTTGTGTGCAGTGATTTTAACCACTCGAGGCCCAGAGGATGTCACATGACGTCCTGGGCTTTGTGGGGGTATATCTGAATGATGGGTGCAGCTACAGGCATCATTCAGCCGGCAATTCCCTACACCATAGGAATGATCATAGCGGCTGTTCCACCACTTAATCGTTCGTACGGGCAGCAAAATGGGACGTCCCCCTCCTTCCGCCGCCCTCCGGTGCTTCTACCGACTCACCTGTGCGATCGGTGAGTCGGAGAACGGATCCGCCGGCCTCGGATGCTGATCATAGAGATTTCCGGCGGACCAGATGGTTGCTGGAGTCTCTGATCGTCGGAGGCCGGGCGCGTGATGTTATGACATCACGCCTGGCCTCTGCAATCAAAAAAACGGCGCCGCTTCGGCTGTGAAGCGGTGATCTCTTTTTAGGCTTCCCAGCCTAGTGGTGAGATGTGAGGTCTTATTGACCCCCATATATCACTGTAAAGAGGACCTGTCATGTCATATTCCTATTACAAGGGATGTTTACATTCCTTGAAATAGAAATAAAAGTGATCAAAATTAAGTAAAATTAACAATAATAATTTTTTTCCATATTATTATTATTATTATTATTATTATTTTTTAAGTGCCCCTGTCCCCGTGTGCTCGCACGCAGAAGCGAACACATACGTAAGACCCGCCCACATGGGAAAACGTGTTCAAACCACACATGTGAGGTATCGCCGCGAACGTTAGAGTGAGAGCAATAATTCTAGCCCTAGACCTCCTCTGTAACTCAAAACATGTAACCAGTAAAAAAAAAATGAAAGCGTCGCCTATGGGGATTTTTAGGTACCGATGTTTGGCGTCATTCTACAAGCGTGTGCAATTTTGAAGCGTAACATGTTGGGTATCTTATTTACTCAGCGTAACTTCATCTTTCACATTATGCAAAAAAAATACTGGTTTACTGGTTGTGTTTTTTATTTTTTATTTTATTTTTTTAAGGAAAATGAGTTTGAAAAATTGCTGCACAAATACCGTGCGAGATAGAAAGTTGCAATGACCGCCATTGTATTCTCTAGGGTCTCTGCTAAACAAAAAAAAAAATATAGTTTATTGTGGGTTCTATGTAATTTTCTAGCATAAAATGGCAAAAGAATTATGATTTTTTTTACATGTAGAAACGAAGTGTCAGAATTGGCCAGGGCCAAGTTTTTTAATTGGCCAGTAGAGAAAAATATCATCTGTTTCATCATTTTGTTGCCTTGTTTTTCAGCGTTTTCCACCCACCTAATATATTTTGGGGGGGGGGGGGTGGTTAAGTGTTGGGGTAAGAGCCGGTTCACACTACCTGACCTGGGGGGCGACTTGTGTCGCCCCCAAGTAGCCTGACATGACAAATTACATGGAAGTGAATGGAGCCGTCTTCTCTCCCTGCAGAGTATCGCTTCCTCTCCCTGCAGAGTACCTCTCATGTCTCTTCTGCTCTGAAGTCGCACAAGTGTGAAAGGGGCCTTAATGCACACTACTGAAGTCGCTCCGGCTTCAGAAAAGGTTCCTGTACTACTTCAAGGCGACTTCTAGGCAACTTGTACACATTTAGGTAGATTCAGAAAGAGTTAGGCCGGCTTATCAGTAGATAAGCCGACCTAACTCAGAATCTACGCCGACTTATGTTTAAGTGTATGCTCAAACAGAGATACGCTTAAACATGCCTAAGATACGACGGCCTGCGCCGTCCTATCTTAGATTGCAATATTTTGGATGGCCGCTAGGTGGCGCTTCCATTGCGGTCGGCGTAGAATATGCAAATGAGGAGATACGCCGATTCACGAACGTACGCCCGGCCGACGCAGTACTTTTTTACGCCGTTTATGTAAGAGATAGGCCGCGTAAAGTTAGAGCTAGGCTCTATTGGAATAGTAATGTCAAGTATGGCCGCCTTTCCCGCGTCAAAATTTTTTACGTCTTTTGCGTAAGTCGTCCGTGAATCGGGGTTTACGTCCACGTCTAAATCAATAGGCCCGTGCGGCGTACTTAGCCGCAATGCGCACTGAGAAATGTAGGCGCCCGGCGCATGCGCAGTAAAACAAAAAATTAAAAAAACTTGAGGTCAAGCGCCATTAACATAAAACACGCCCCCTCAGACACATTTGAATTAGGCGCCCTTACGCCCACCGATTCAGGCTATGCCGACGTAATTTAGCAGGCAAGTACATTGTGAATCATGTACTTGCCTCGCTAACTTACGGCGGCGTAGCTTAAATTACTTAAGCTACGCCGCCGCAAAGTTACGCGAACGTACCTGAATCTACCTAATTGATTTCAATGGAAGTCACCTCCAAAGTCTTAACTGAAGCAACTTTACAGGAAGAGAAACTAGTTTTTCTCAGGCAAACCCCTCCCTCCCTCCCACAGAGCTGATTATTGTTTTGATTGGCCACTGGCAAAGTCGCCTGTTCTGGAGGCGACTTGAAGCCACCCACAGTGTTCAGGAGAGGATGGAGAGAACTTTGTCCAGATCTTTTCTGCCTTGCACCGATATCCTTCTGTCTCTGCTATCAATGTGTTGTAAAATATGAAAGTGACATAAAGGACTTTTTACGTAACTGTTAAATAAAAGGTAGAATTGGGTCATCATAGAAAATATTCAGCAGATTCCTGTAAGCTGCAATGTAAGCCTTTTCTTAATTCTTTTTTTTTTTTTTTGTCAAATCATGATATTTAACCCTTCCTGTGTTCTCTTGCAGTTACTACTGCCATCGGAGGGACAGCAGACGGGGAGCCATGCCACTTACCTTTCCTCTTCCTGGAGAAGGAATATGACGAGTGTACATCGGATGGGCGGGAGGACGGCAGGCTGTGGTGCGCCACTACCTACGATTACAAGAGGGACCTAAAGTGGGGCTTCTGTGAAAGTGAGTGTTTAGAGAAGCCTTGTTCAACCAGGATGCCCACTGCCCAGGCATACTGAGGTGCCTTGAGGTTTCTTCAGGGGTGCCTTGGCAAAATGCCTAAACATTTCCCCAAAATTGTTTACAAGTCAGTAGGTGGCTCGAGCCTGCTTTTTAATTACACAAAGTCGCAGGTTTTCATTGTGACCTTCTAGCCGCCAGTGTTCTAACAACCAGTGACATCTTCAGTTGATAAGGAAGACGCTGGGAATTGTGCTCCTCCCCTGCTTTGGTGCATTTGCTTTGAAAGAATAAGGGCCCTTTCTCTTCCGCTCATGGACGGACACAGCAGCATTGACCTTAGGGTTATATTCCTTTCCTTTTAGGAGAGACTAGGCAGAAAAAACAGCACTTCAAGTGTTAAAACACTTCTCTCAGTACAGCACCTCCCAGGGGGCGGGCCCCCGGGTACATCCCACTCTCTGCCTCATGCAGCACCAGTTTTTTTCTGCCAAGCGATAGGAGAAGACATGGCCCTTCTGGAGCCCATGTGCTCTGGAGATTTTTTGCCATTTTTCGCCTTTATTTGGTTTTTGGACGTGTCCGTGTAAGGGCTCCGCTTTGCTCATCTGTCACACTTTGGATCGGATGTCGGCGTACATGGTCACCACTGACATCCGTGACTCCATAGACCTGCACGGAGCGTCCGTTCAGGTCCGCCTAAAGAAACCTGAATGGTCCGCCCGTATGAACGCTGGGTGTCCTACATGTGTGGATTTTTCTGTATTATATAAACCTATAAGTTTAGCTTTTTTAACCTTTTTATAATAGGGGGGGGGGGCTCGAGATTTGTGCAGAATTTTAAAGGGTGCCTTGACTGAAAAAGGTTGAGAAACATTAGTTTGGAATATAAGTCCCTCTGTCTCTCTTTCTTCCTCATTTGTCCCTCATTTTGGTCTGATCTATATAGATGTATATAAAATGCACTTTTTATCTTTTTAAAAGGTGTTTTCTAGGGCTAAACCTTCTGATTTCTAGATTGCTGCCTTTTATAAACTCTAAAAGCCAATATAAAGGAATAGTAGTGTTAAAAAAGCACTTTCGGGTTTAACCAATCCTTCTTTTTTTTTTCTTTTCTTTTTTTACAATTCTCCTTTAAAGTGTGTCCTATGCCTGTATACTTTTGCTGATAGTTGTCCCTCATTCCCATCTCAAAAAGTTGGGAGGTGTGGAGATAACCACCAGCACCTATCTTCTCCTTTTCTATCATGACTGGTGTTTCCCCTCCCTGAAAAATACTCTTCCTCTCAATTCTGCTCTGTGACTCCCACACTTCCACAACTGGCCAGCTGCCTCCTGGTTGCCATCGTGGCACACGGCAGCTTCTTTAGATGATCTTCAGGAGACCCAGTGCTTAGCCAGAACCACCACTAGAGGAGGCTGCATTCCCACAGGAAGGAGGGACAGCAGTGATTGCCACTAAATAAGTAATTGTTTGCCCATTAGCGATGAGCATTTTCTGGAATGTCCTGCGTATTGTGGGTTGTACAAGGATTGCAGTATTGATACTTTCTGTCTCTGATGCCCACAGCGGAAGAACAGGCTAGCAAGAGGCGGCAGATGCAGGAAGCCGAGGACCTGTACCAGCTGGGCATGAAGATCCTGAATGGAAGTACAAAGAGATCTCAAAAGAAGGAGTATGTTGTGTATATTGTGTGTTCTCCCTACACCCCACCCATCTTGCACTAGGTTCTCTATAAGACTACGCACCTCTTATATTTATCAAGTATCCTTTGAGATGGGTTGGCTAGCCCAAGTACCCCTTTTAAATGAAAGTCCACCTTACACTGTTGGTCGGTGGCAGAAGGTCCATCCTACATTGATGGGCAGTGGCAAAAGGTCCACCCTACATTGATGGGCAGTGGCAGAAGGTCCACCTTGCATTGATGGGCAGTGGGAGAAGGTCCACCTTGCATTGATGGGCAGTGGCAGAAGGTCCACCTTGCATTGATGGGCAGTGGCAGAAGGTCCACCTTGCATTGATGGACAGTGGCAGAAGGTCCACCTTGCATTGATGGGCAGTGGCAGAAGGTCCACCTTGCATTGATGGGCAGTGGCAGAAGGTCCACCTTGCATTGATGGGCAGTGGGAGAAGGTCCACCTTGCCATGCTGGGCAATGGGAGAAGGTCCACCTTGCCATGCTGGGCAATGGGAGAAGGTCCACCTTGCCATGCTGGGCAATGGGAGAAGGTCCACCTTGCCATGCTGGGCAATGGGAGAAGGTCCACCTTGCCATGCTGGGCAATGGGAGAAGGTCCACCTTGCCATGCTGGGCAATGGGAGAAGGTCCACCTTGCCATGCTGGGCAATGGGAGAAGGTCCGCCTTGCATTGCTGGGCAATGGGAGAAGGTCCGCCTTGCATTGCTGGGCAATGGGAGAAGGTCCGCCTTGCATTGCTGGGCAATGGGAGAAGGTCCGCCTTGCATTGCTGGGCAATGGGAGAAGGTCCGCCTTGCATTGCTGGGCAAAAGGGAGAAGGTCCGCCTTGCATTGCTGGGCAAAAGGGAGAAGGTCCGCCTTGCATTGCTGGGCAAAAGGGAGAAGGTCCGCCTTGCATTGCTGGGCAATGGGAGAAGGTCCGCCTTGCATTGCTGGGCAATGGGAGAAGGTCCACCTTGCATTGCTGGGCAATGGGAGAAGGTCCACCTTGCATTGCTGGGCAATGGGAGAAGGTCCACCTTGCATTGCTGGGCAATGGGAGAAGGTCCACCTTGCATTGCTGGGTAAAGGGAGAAGGTCCACCTTGAATTGGTGTCTGATTCCATATAGCTTCATAGGCCTTTATTCTAGCAGGATGCGATATCTTGGTGGTTCAGTACCTTGTCTAACCCTCTGTGTTCTCCCTTCCCTGCAGGGCCTTCCAGTACTTCAGCAAAGCGTCGGACATGAATCATGTGAAAGCTATGGAGAAAGTGGCTTATGCTTTACTGTTCGGGGACCCCATAAAGCAAGATATTCCTGCAGCTAAAGATCTCTTGATAAAACTGACCGAGCAGGGATCCCCCAGGGGACAGACGGTAAGCTGGCCTTGTGATTTGGAGCTGTGAAATATGTGTTTTTGAGTATTTTTCTGGTGCACACATGGCTTCTGTGTGGGAGCATCCAGGACAGATTCTCTTCTCTCCATAAAGTTTTTTTCTACTGTGTGAATATACAGCTAATGATTGCTTTTCTATAACAAAAAGTCATTGGAAACGGGGATCTCTGTGGTGTTCCAGGCAGCCCAGCCCATCCCCCCTACAATTAGAACAAACCCAGGGAACACCCTTAACCCCTTGATCGTCCTCTAGTGTTAACCCCTTCCCTGTCAGTGTCATTTATACATTTTTATAGCACTGATCAATGTAATAATGACTCTGGAAGCCAAACGTCGGTGCGCAGGCGCCGTATAGAGCCGCACCGACGTTCGGCTTCTTTCGGCAACTCGTGACGCATAGTATGCGACGGTCGGAAGCCTGTCAATCAGATAGGAATGCCCAGTCCTGGAGAAGACCCATACCCAGAAGCGGCGGTGAAATAAGGTATGTACGAAAAAAAAAAAAAACAGCAAATGTCATTAGGACAACTCGGCTGAATGTAATGTTAAAAATTTATTTTTGGGTGAACCCCCGCTTTAAGTGGCCCTCGCTCTTCAAAAGGTTGAGCACCCCTGGCCTCAACTGATAAATACATCCTTGTTTTTTTTATATATATATATATACACATTTTCTTCTAAGTGTCACACTTTATTTGTTTATAACATAAAAAACACAGAGGTGATCAAATGCCACCAAAAGAAAGTTCTATTTGTAGGGAAAAAAAGGATGCCAATTTTGTTTGGGTACAACGTCGCAAGACCGCGCAATTGTCGGTTAAAGCGGCGTCGTGCTGTATCGCAAAAAAAATTGCCTGGTCAGGAAGTGGGCAAATCCTTCCGGGGCTGAAGTGGTTAAAGTGTATTCCCTGTCTCCAGCAGTTTGAATAGCAGATCTGTAGTCGGTGACCATCTCCTGTACAAAAGCCACAGTCTTTGGCCATCTCTTGTTGCTCGCCTGCAGTCTGGCCGTTTTCCATAGCATTTCTGTATATTTCTGGTTCTTATTTAAGGCTTACGCATGTCATTATATTATTATATTATGTGCATCTCACTGTTTCTGTTTCTAAACCATTTGTTGTAAGCCTTTCACCATCTTCTCACTCTCTAGGCTCTGGGATATCTGTACGCCTCCGGATTAGGGGTGAACAGCAGTCAGGCGAAGGTAATTTTCTTGTCACTCATTCATGTACGTTGTGCGGTCTGTGTGTGTACATTGCGCGGTCTGTGTGTGTACGTTGTGCGGTCTGTGTATGTACGTTGTACGGTCGGTGTATGTACATTGTTCTGTGTGTGTGTATGGGTGTGTGTGTACATTGTGCGATGTGCGGTCTGTGTATGTACATTGCGCGGTCTGTGTGTGTGTGTAGTGTACATTGTGTGGTCTGTGTATGTACATTGCGCGGTCTGTGTGTGTGTAGTGTACATTGTGTGGTCTGTGTATGTACATTGCACGGTCTGTGTATGTACATTGCACGGTCTGTGTATGTACGTTTCGTGGTCTGTGTATGTACGTTGTGCAGTCTGTGTGTATGTACATTGCGTGGTCTGTGTATGTACATTGCGTGGTCTGTGTATGTACGTTGCGTGGTCTGTGTATGTACGTTGCGTGGTCTGTGTATGTACGTTGCGTGGTCTGTGTATGTACGTTGCGTGGTCTGTGTGTGTGTGTAGTGTACATTGTGTGGTCTGTGTATGTACATTGCGCGGTCTGTGTGTGTGTAGTGTACATTGTGTGGTCTGTGTATGTACATTGCACGGTCTGTGTATGTACATTGCGTGGTCTGTGTATGTACGTTGCGTGGTCTGTGTATGTACGTTGTGCGGTCTGTGTGTATGTACATTGTGCGGTCTGTGTGTATGTACATTGTGCGGTGTGTGTGTATGTACGTTGTGCGGTGTCTGTGTGTGTGTGTGTACATTGTGCGGTCTGTGTATGTACATGCAATGTCACTGTGGAATTTTGTCCCCTCCAGGCTCTGGTCTATTACACGTTTGGAGCATTGGGAGGAAACCTGATCTCACACATGGTTCTGGTAAGTCTAATGTTTCAGTTCCTGACCTGCAGTAACACAATCACTGCGGTTCATCAGTTTATATTCCACATTTGTGTGTCAGGAATTATCAGAAGTTGCCCACCCATAAGTGTTTATCTCTCGGCTATGTTAGAGCGGCAGGAAAGGAAGGGGGTGTCTTACGGTTGTAGCGGGCCTAAGGCGCCCACTTCCAAAATGCAATAAAGCAAGTTCAATGAATGGGCCACATATGAGGTCTGCCTTTTCCACCCCCCCCCCTCCCTGACAAATATGAATAAAAAGGAAGGCACATGTGCTCTTTAGCGTATGTATCATTACTGGTTCTGATGTGTATTCTCCCTGCTGCAGGGCTATCGATATTGGGCCGGGATCGGAGTACTACAGAGCTGCGAATCGGCTCTCACACATTACCGCCTGGTGGCAAATCATGGTAAGGAACTGTAGATTGTAATACAATGCAGGAGATGTGTCCTATCATTTCTTTCATCATCTATCTATCTACTGTATTTGCTGGCGTATAAGACGACCTTTTACACTTAAAAAAAATGGCCAAAAAGCAGGGGTCGTCTTATACGCCGGGTCAACTGCTCGGATGCCTGCTGGATGTGTGGTAATACTGTATGTAGCTTTGGCTATATACATTATATACAACTTAGCCAATCCCGGTGAGCGATGTATTCAAATTAATACAGAGCCTGCTTGGATTGGAGTAACAACCTCTGCCAATCTGTGCAGGCTACAGACCGTACCCTGCTCGGATTGGCTTTGAGAGTCAGAGAGGAGTGGGCTGATGATGTTACAGCCTCTGCCAATCCAAGCAGGCTTTGTATTCATTAATAGAATGCATCGCTCGCTGTGATTGGCTCCAGCTCCAGCAAGAAGAAGGAAGAAGAATATGGCTCCAGAAGGAAGAAATATGAAGTGTCGGAAGCTTCGGAAGGGGGGGTCATCTTATACAGCGAGTACAGGCAAAAAATCTTACAAAAAAATGTAAAATTAGGGGGTCGTCTTATACGCCCGGTCGCCTTATACACCGGCAAATACGGTATCTATCCATATACAGTTGTGCTCATAAGTTTACATACCCTGGCAGAATTTATGATTTCTTGGCCATTTTTCAGAGAATATGTACGATAACACAAAAACATTTCTTTTACTCATGGTTAGTGATTGGCTGAAGCCATTTATTATCAATCAACTGTGTTTTCTCTTTTTAAATCATAATAGCAACAGAAACTACCCAAATGACCCTAATCAAAAGTTTACATACCCCAGTTCTTCATACCGTGTATTGCCCCCTTTAACATCAATGACAGCTTGAAGTCTTTTGTGGTATTTTTGGATGAGGCTCTTTATCTGCTCTCGCGCTCTCTCTTTTGCTCTCGCGCTCTCTCTTTTGCTCTCACGCTCTCTCTTTTGCTCTCACGCTCTCTCTTTTGCTCTCGCGCTCTCTCTTTTGCTCTCTCTTTCGCTCTCTTTCTCGCTCTCTCTCTCGTCAGTGTAACACTCGGCTCAGTGTGAAACCTGGCAGTGCCACCACCAATCGGTGCCACCTGCCAGTACCCAACCAGTTTCAACTGCCAATCAGTACCATCTGTCAGTTCCAAACCAGTGCCAACCAATGCCACCTTTACTGAGGACATCAAGTGTGTGCTAGAGTGACAGGAGCAAGCAGGCAGGAAGGAGTGGAGTGGCCGAGTTTTTTTGCACAAAAATCGGCATCATATATCGACCATCAGCTGCCCCAATTTCTAAATATCGCATCGGCCAGAGAAAATCCCATATCGCCCGACCTCTAATCAAAACTGATTATTCTCAATCCTCTGCAAACTTCCGTCCCAACAATATAACCCTTTGAAGCTGCAACAGCTTTCTTACTCTCGCCTTCATTTCCTGTCTGAAGATTCCAATCATTATCAATCAATAATCCACCTGCGCTGTGTGTTGCAGACTTTAGCTGTGCAATCTGCTGATCAGTTGCTCAATTACACTCTATTGGCTCTGATCAGCAGATTGCACAGCTAATATAATCCATACATGGTGGCCAGCACAGAGATGCATGCATATTGAAAGGGGGTGCTGTGATGTTTACAGGAGCTGTCCAGTCCCTTCCATTAAACTCGGAAAAGACCCAGTGATGACATCACTGGGTCACGACAGTCAAACTACTGTGTTTCCTCGAAAGTAAGACATCCCCCGAAAAATAAGACCTACTTACAGTTTTGCCTCTCGCTGAAATATAAGGCACCCCCCCCAAAATAAGACCTCCCTGATAATAGGGCCTCCCCCGAACATAAGGCATCCCGATAATAAAGCCCCCCGAAGCTACCGTAACTCTGTACCCTGGACCGTAGCGGTGGGTGCCGCAGCGCAGCTCACTATTGGCCACAGCGCAGACAGGAACTGCGTGGTCTCTTTTCATCAGAGAGCCCGCGCCGCCGCCAGGACAAGCTGCCACCTGCTGCTCGCTCTGCCCTGACGGAGTCACAATTAGACAGTGAGTAGCGCGGAGCAGGAGTCGTGCACATTGTGTGGACACACAGGGGTGACTGAGGTAGGGGGGGAAATGTCTGATAAAGAGGTGGGGGGGGGGGGGGGTGTCTGGTGAAGGTGTCCACTTGCACAGGGTGGGGGAGGGGGATCACTTAAAATTACATTTGTTCAACAATAAATGTGTTCCGTATTCTTCATCGAATGATTTTTCTCTCTGTCCTCCATCTTACAGTTGCCAGTGACATCTCGTTGACGGGCGGCACCGTGGTACAGAGGATCCGATTGGCGGACGAAGTGGAGAACCCAGGCATGGCCAGCGGGATGCTGGAGGAAGACTTGATCCAGTATTACCAGTTTCTGGCAGAGAAGGGAGATGTCCAGGCACAGGTCAGCCTTTTACACTTTGTATTTTTAATTATCACAAATAAAGTATAACTAAAGGCTCTTCTTTTTCTTTTTTTCTTTTTCTTTTTCTTTTTCTTTTTCTTTTTCTTCTTCTTCTTTTTCTTCCTCCTCCTCCTTTCTCTCCTCCCCTGACAGTTTTTAGTGCTGGTTCATACAAGGGCGACACAAGTCGCTCCAACTTAGAAAAAGGTTCCTCTACAACTTTGGGGTGACTTGCATTGCCTTCAATACAGAAGTCCTTTTGCAAGTTGCCTCTGAAGTCGTGTCGCGCGGCAAGTCATGCTGCCCCTGAATGAACCCGCACTTAGGAAGATTCACCCTCTTTATTTGTCCTTTTTACCATTTATCATCGAAAGTAAAAGAAAATCCCACATTTTGGGCTGTCCCCAGAAGAAATCTTCTAATGGACCTGGAGCTCCCCACGAAATTCCCTTGATTTGCAGGGATTTCCTCACTTCCTGTTTGTCTATGGGGAAAGGAAGTGAAGGGAAATCTACGCAATGGGACACAGATGGCAAAAGAAAATCTGACAGGGGTTGTAATCCTCCCTTATTCTATCCAAAACAGGGGGAGGAAAAGTTTTTGCCTATAGTTCTACTTTAATACTGTAACGGGTGACATAACTTGTGACAGACAGCAGTAGAACTGTAATGCTCACAGTAATGGAAATTGATACAGACAACAATTGGGTTATAGCTTTATTCTTTCACCTGGACTCGAAACGCCCCTGACATCTGATTGGTCCAGGCTTGCCTAGTGCTGTTCTTTATACAGTTCCCCTAGTTTTTCTATGTGTTGTCCACAAGTTGTGTCCTAGTAATGGTCTTTTATGCTTTAGGTGGGTCTGGGGCAGCTTCACCTACACGGGGGACGTGGAGTAGAGCAAAACCATCAGGTATGTCCAAGATCATTTCGTGTCTAGCATTGTAGATCTTTGATGATCAGTGCTGGGTGTGTGCTGTATGATCAGTGCTGGGTGTGTGCTGTATGATCCGTGCTGGGTGTGTACTGTATATGCTGTATGATCAGTGCTGGGTGTGTACTATGTGGGCTGTATGATCAGTGCTGGGTGTGTGCTGTATGATCAGTGCTGGGTGTGTGCTGTATGATCAGTGCTGGGTGTGTAGTGTGTGTGTGTGTGTGCTGTATGATCAGTGCTGGTTGTGTACTGTGTGTGCTGTATGATCAGTGCTGGGTGTGTACTGTGTGTGCTGTATGATCAGTGCTGGATGTGTTGTATGATAAGTGCTGGGTGTGTACTGTGCATATGTTGTATATTGATCGGTGCTGGGTGTGTGTGTGTGCGCGCGATGTATGATCAGTGCTGGGTGTGTACTGTGCATGCTGTATGATCAGTGCTGGGTGTGTACTGTGCAGTCTGTATGATCAGTGCTGGGTGTGTACTGTGCATGCTGTATGATCAGTGCTGGGTGTGTACTGTGCATGCTGTATGATCAGTGCTGGGTGTGTGCTGTATGATCAGTGCAGGGTGTGTACTTTTGTGTATGTTGTATATTGATCGGTGCTGGGTGTGCACTTTGTGTATGTTGTATATTGATCTGTGCTGGGTGTGCACTTTGTGTATGTTGTATATTGATAGGTGCTGGGTGTGCACTTTGTGTATGTTGTATATTGATCTGTGCTGGGTGTGTACATTGCGCAAATGAACACTAAACACTAATTCTCTACAGAGGGCCTTTGAATACTTCAATCAAGCTGCCAACGCTGGGAATTCTCATGCCATGGCTTTCCTGGGGAAGGTAAGAGCCAAAGAGGCTTGGGGACCAAAGAGTTCAGGCAGAGCTGGCCAATCAGCAGCTGGATAGTTGTCCCCATCCCCCATTCAGCATCCCCAATAGTGACTAAAATCCTAGACGATAAGAGCTGGGGTCCGTACATGTGTTGGAGACAGAACTGGAGTGGGATATCCCAGGGGAGATGTTTTGAATTCTATATTGCTGGTGTACAGGAAGCACACAGACCCTATGGAGAAAAATGTGACTGACTGTCCAGCAACCAGCTTGGGTGTTTCAGTCAGTATCCCGCTTCCTCCAGGCTGGACCCAGGAAGCGGGTATTATAGCTGAGCGCCCAAGGACTAGACTACACTAGCTTTGGTGCAAGCAGGAACTGACTTTATTGTCCATTTACACAGAATATATACCATGGAAGATCAGGTAATAGTTTGATCACATTATCCTAGACAATTGGCACATCTAAGGTACAGCCAACGTAAACATACACAATACACTAATTAACAATAAGCCTTGATTAGTCAGGGAGTCCCCAGACAATCCGGCAACAAGTCCACAACTCTGGATACAAAAAGTGCATTACACATTATCATAATCGCATAAACATCCAACGAGGTAAAGTGGACACAATATTAACCACATCTCAAAGAGATGATTGGACAGACAGAAATAATAGGTGACTCAATTAACAATGGGAAATCGCACCTAGGAGGCACACAATGGGAGAGACATCCTTTAACAATAAGCACATAACACCTTAAATATATTATAGCCGGAGACCCCAGCATCAGGTAGTTTTGAGCTGGTTATATCAACATCTACTCCGAGTCTCAGTCTAAAGGAGCCATTGCTTGTTTGGGCACAGTGTCTCCAAATCTGTATCCTTGTCCTAGTTTCCCAGAGTCTGTGTTTTGGGGAGACATGGACCAGAGACTAAAGCCAAGACCACTCCAAGGGTCCCCCAGGCACACACCCCCCAAGAATAAAGCCCTCTCAAAAGCAAGGGCTCATAGTCAGTCAGTAGTAGGGTTGTCCCAATACTAGTATCGGTATCGATGCCGAGCATTTCCCTGTGTACTTGTACTCTGTGAAATGCTCTGATGCTTCACCCGATACCTGGGCAGTCAGGGGTGATCGGTGCGGCGGGGGAAGTTACAAGCACTGATCTGCCCTCTTTTCAGCTGCTTTAGTGAAAGTTATACAGTGATGATCGGTGCTTGTCACTCCCCCCGTTCTGCTCTCCCCCATCTGGTTCATGTCCCCCTCCCTGCTGTTCTCCCCCTCCGGGTCCTTGTCCCCCTCCGTGCTGCTGTTTGTGCTGTGTCCCCCTCCATGCTGTGTGTCCCACTCCGTGCTGTGTGTCCCCCTCCGTGCTGATCTCCCCCTCCGGGGGTCCTTGTGCCGCTGTCCATGTCCCCCTCCTGCTGCTCTCCCCCTCTGCACTCCGTGTCACCCTCAATGTCCTCCTCCACCCCCTCGATCTGTCAGGATGAAGAGCGGAGGTAGGAGCCGCTAAATGTCAATTAAAAAACACACGGACACAATCCACTCCCGTCCCCCTTAAAAAATAAAAATAAAAGAAGAAAGCACTGTAAAAAAAACATAACAAAAAATTGTAAAAAAAAAAAAAAAAAATACTGACACATGTGCCACTGTCACATGACATTAAAAAAAAAAAAGTGTTGGTATCGGCAAGTACTTGGGGAAAAAAAGTATCGGTACTTGTACTCGGTCTTAAAGTGGTATCGGGGCGACCCTAGTCAGTAGGCAAGGGTTGTAGACACCCCTACAGTCCCCTCCAAAAGCTCCTGTCCTGGTTGGGTCTGTGTGGTCAGCTGTGTCTCCTCTCATGTCTTTCAGATGTACTCAGAGGGCAGTGACACGGTGATGCAGAGCAATGAAACCGCTCTTCAGTACTTCAAGAAAGCAGCTGACATGGTAAGACTAGTGTGCAGAGGAAGAGAGGGGTGCATGGTGGATGGTAGGAGAGGATGAGATTGGGGGGGGGGGGGGGGGGTAAAATGTTACAATGGGTGGGCATTCTAAAGAATCGGAGTGTGCAAGAAATGGGGACGGGGGTAGAAAAGGTAGAACTTGGCTAAAAGTCTTTAGATTAATTCTATATAAATATTGTCAGTGCTGTAGCTGGTAATGTTTTTTTATATACAATTATAGAATCGCCATAGTAATTACGCCTTGTGCACACTGGACGTTTTTACAGCGGCTGTTTTTGACTTCAGACATTTTTTAGATAGAGATATTGTTAGATAGAGACCATGTGATCTCAGCTGAAATTTCATAAGTGACACTTATTCCAATTTATTCTTAAAGTTCACTTTTTTTTGCTATAAATAAAAAATTGATTTAATGTGACGTGTGTGAATTATTATATATTTTTTATATATTTTTTTATGTAAATATATATATATAATCTCTGGCTTTTACACTGATGTGATGTGCTGGCAGGAGAGAGAAGAAATCTCCTGCCAGCAGCATCTTTGGAGCGGCGTGTATACCGCTCCTTCCCATTTAAAACAATGGGAAACCGCAATACCGCCCACAATGCGCCTATCGGCCGCTAGCAGGGGTTAATACCGCATCGCTAGCGGCCAAATCCCGCGGCAGCTCTGACGGTATAGCGCCGCTATTTTTAGCGCCGCTATACCGCCACCACCGCGCCTCCCGCCCCAGTGTGAAAGGGACTTAAGTGCCTACTCTACTGTTTAAAGCGGATCTCCCACGCCAAAAACGTTTTTTTAGTAATGGCTATTTAAAATTTAAATGACACTAATTTGCCAAACTCACGTGTCCGGTCTCCCCCGGCCGCTCCGCTGCTATCCAGTCTCAAAAAATAACTTTTATTCATCCTTCTGGTTTCCTCTCCATTTTAACTGTGGACATAAGCCCACAGCCCGGCACTTCCTTGTTGCGGTGGATGCTGATCTCCCAGCATCCACCGCTCGATCTCGCGCATGCAACGGGGAGCAGCGGCTTTGGCGTCTGTGTTGCCATGCCTCTTCCTCGAAATCGCGCGATATCTTGCCTAACAGGGTAGAATACAATATCAAGGGAGCTATGACACAAGCTCCCAGAAGACACTACGCGGGACAGAAAACTGAGAAACCCGACAAAAAACCCGAGGGAGGCAGACCGGAAGCCCGTACAGTTTCATGGTACAGTAAATATTATTTTAATTAAAAATATCGGTTTCAGCATTCTTTAGGAGAAGTATTATTTATGCGATAATGTTATATTTTGGGTGGAGATCCGCTTTAAAATCCAGTAAAACTCAGTCTCCCCCCACTCCGCACATGCTTGGTTGCTCTCTATTTTTAGGCACTGCCGAGTTTGTAGACGTCGATCTTCTGACGGCCTTTAAGTGCAATTAAACCCTCTCATCCTTTACAGCCAAGGAAGCTGCTTCTGTTTGATATGAAACTGCATGTGATCAGTTCTTACCTCAGCCATTTGATGGTTTGACAGTTTGGCTGATGAAACAAGAAATGTAACTGTTTTTTTAAATTCATTTTTTCTCTTCCGTTCATAGACGAACACAGTCTTCATTGACATTAGGGTTATACTTCTGCCTAAATCTCCTGGTAGGAAGAAGCATAACCCTAAGGTCAATGAAGGCTGTGTCCGTCTATGAACTCAGAGAAATGGATTTTACGGTGAGTACAAAAATCCTATTTTTTCCACTTTAGGCCCCTTTCACACTGGGGCGGGAGGCGCGGTGGCAGTATAGCGCCGCTAAAAATAGCGACGCTATACCGTCGGAATTGCAGCGGGATTTGGCCGCTAGCGGTGCGGTATTAACCCCCGCTAGCAGCCGATAAAGGGTTAATACCGCGGTTTCCCATTGTTTTAAATGGGAAGGAGCGGTATACACGCCGCTCCTCTCACCGCTCCAAAGATGCTGCTGACAGGAGATTTTTTTCTCTCCCGCCAGCGCATCGCCTCAGTGTGAAAGCCCTCCGGCTTTCACATTGAGTATGCAGTGCAGGAGTTTTTCAGGCGGTATAGCAGCGCTATTTTTAGCGCTGTACCACCTGAAAAACTCCTCAGTGTGAAAGGGGTCTAATAATTTACTGCTGTTCAGGGGCTCTGGGGCTTCAGCAAAATGGCCGCCTCCAGGGAGAAGAAACGGGAGCAATGCTGGAGACAATTTACAGCACACGCTCATTTTGGTAGTCACATTTTTAATGTGGAATGTATATTCCTTACTAAAAAACATACATTTTTTTTTTTTTATCAAGTTGTTATGGGTAAAGTTCTACTTTTAAGCCGGCACAACCATTTCAGATTGCAGACAGTAGGTGGCAGCATGTGACCAAATGAACCTGACACAACTTTATTCTTCTAACAGGGTAATCCGGTAGGGCAGAGCGGTCTAGGCATGGCATACTTGTACGGCAGAGGTGTTCCTGTGGTGAGTATTTCCTTGGACCTATTGGGTCCGTTCCTTTTCTCTATTGGAAGGTTTGTGGTTCCTTTTTGAGCTTTCCCAATTCCTTGGAATGGAATTCTCTGTATTTGTGATGATGCTTGTATTGCTTGTATCCTATAACTTCATGTTGCTGCTAGGGTGACATGTCTCTGTTCAGGTATAGCAAGTCCGAATATATGGTCTGACCTAGTTATTAGTCATTATATTCTCCAGAATGGGTGCAAAAGATCTTTCTGGAATAAAAGTAATTTTCTGTCTCAGATGAGAGTTCACACTGTACCTGTGTTTCTCCAAAAAAGAAAAAAAATTTGATCATTAACCAGTTCCCTACCGAGCCATTGTCAAATGACGTCTCCCTACCGAGCCATTGTCAAATGACGTCTCCCTACCGAGCCATTGTCAAATGACGTCTCCCTACCGAGCCAATGTCAAATGACGTCTCCCTACCGAGCCATTGTCAAATGACGTCTCCCTACCGAGCCATTGTCAAATGACGTCGCCCTACCGAGCCATTGTCACATGACGTCTCCCTACCGAGCCATTGTCAAATGACGTCTCCCTACCGAGCCATTGTCAAATGACGTCAGCAGAAACCTTGTCTCCCTCCGGGGTGGACATCATATGACGTCCTGGGCTTCCCGACCGCTAGGGGGCATCGTTCGGGGCCGTGTGCCCGGCGGCTGTGATGTCCGCCAGGCACCTGCGATTGCCCGTGATTACGGCAGGACCGTGGATCTGTGTGTGTAATGATGGGGTGTAAACGCACAGATCCATGTCCTATCAGAGGTGTGGAGACCGATGTGTGTTCCCAGTACAGAGGAACACAGATTGGTCTCCTCCCCTTGTGAGTCCCCTCCCCCTACAGTTAGAACCACTCCCTAGGGAACATATTTAACCCCTTCAGCGCCCCCTAGTGTTAACCCCTTCCCTGCCAGTCACATTTATACAGTAAGCAGTGCAGTTTTATAGCACTAATCGCTGTATAAATGTGAATGGTCCCAAAAGTGTCCGATGTGTCCGCCGCAATGTCACGGTCACAATAAGAATCGCAGATCGTCGCCATTACTAGTAAAAAAAAAAAATGCAATCAAACTATCCCCTAATTTGTAGACGTTATAACTTTTGCGCAAACCAATCAATATACGCTTATTGTGTTTTTTTTTTTAGTTTTTTTCTATTATTATTTGATATTTATTAAATCAAAAAGTAAAAAATATTGTGTTTGTTTTTTTTTTTTTTTTTTTAATTGTCGCTCTTTTGTTGATAGCGCAAAAAATAAAAACCGCAGAGGTGATCAAATACCACCAAAAGAAAGCTCTATTTGTGGGGGGAAAAAGGATGCCGATTTTTGTTTGGGAGCCACGTCGCACGACCGCGCAATTGTCATTCAAAATGCAAAAGCGCTGAAAACTAAAAATTAGTCTGGGCAGGAAGGGGGTGAAAATGCCCGGTATTGAAGTGGTTAACCCTTTCGCTGCCAGAGCCGCTTTTGCTTTGCGTTTTTTTTATTATATATATATATATACATATATATATATATATATATATATATAATATATATTATTTTTTCGGCCTATTTAATTGTTTTTTTGTTTTGTTTTGTTTTGTTTTTTACAAACTGTCAACCTTCTTCTTTTTCTTTGCGTTTATTTTTTGCACTATAAAAAAAAAAAAAAAGGTGATCAAATAATACCAGGAGGGCAAGTGGTTAAATTCTGCCTGTGCGCTCAAAATGTGTATACAGCCTCAAAATAGCCCGATACTCCTAGTTATACATTATTTTATTTTTTTTAAGTCGCTCAGCCACTTTGATAGGTCACTATGGGGCAGATTTTATTGAGTGCAAAATCCTGGTGCAGCTCTGCATAGAAACCAATCGACTTCCAGGTTTTATCGTGAAAGCTTCATTGAACAAACTGAAGTTAAAAGCGGATTGGCTCCCATGCACAGCTGCTTCAGTTTTGGTAAATCGATTTTATTTTAGGTTTATGTGGCAGTACAAGGCCTCCTACTCTATGATAACTGTAGATCTTCCCTGTATACTTATCCGGCCCCCGGGGCTCCGATCTTCTTCTTCTTCTTCCAATCTGACTTTCTCTTTTTCTTAACAGAACTTTGACTTGGCACTGAAGTATTTCCAGAAGGCGGCTGAGCAGGGCTGGGTGGACGGGCAGCTTCAGCTGGGCTCCATGTACTACAGTAAGTGTCGCTCTCTTGTGCTCACACATTTGGCAGGAGGGTGTTCGGTATGGTAGTCAACTATGGATTGGGAGAGTGAGGACAGCGGGTAATCTGATGGGGGTGGCACTGTTCAAAGTGGGAGAACATTAGGAGGACAGATAGAAAAGTATTAGAAAGCAGCTGTCACATGGCAGCCGTGATCCCAGAAAAAATAATAATATATATATAACAAAAAAAATAATAATATATATATATATATATATATATATATATATATATATATGTGTATTATTATATATTATTATTTTTTTTTGTTATTTTTATATATATATATATATATATATATATATATATATATATATATTATAATAATAATATTATTATTTATATATATATATATATATTACGTATCGGCCTAAACTAAGAAATTTAGTTTTTTTATATTTTTTGGGGGGGTATTTATTATAGCAAAAAGTAAAAAATATATATATTTTTATTTTCTTCAAAATTGTCGCTCTATTTTTGTTTATAGCGCAGAGGTGATCAAATACCACCAAAAGAAAGCTCTATTTGTGGGAAAAAAAGGATGTCAATTTTGTTAGGGAGCCACTTCGCACGACCGCGCAATTGTCAGTTAAAGCGATGCAGTGCCCAATCGCAAAAAGTGGCCCGGTCATTGACCAGCAAAATGGTCCGGGGCTGAAGTGGTTAAATGTAACCATATTGCTACACTTAGAGGATCCTCTTCTTTTTTTTTTTTTTTTTTTTATACTCAGTTGTGACATGACGCTACTCTTATATCAAGACATCGCTTGTATATCAAGGCAAAATTTATTAAAATCATTTTGCTTGTCTTGCAAAACGCTCTCAAACCAAGTTACTCTCAAACCAAGGTTTTACTGTATGAAATCCTTCCACTTGAATATTGTGAATCATTCAGGTGATACTCATGTATAGTATAGGAATGTAATCTTGTTGGGTGACACTGACTTGTGTTTTCTGTTCTCCCTGCAGACGGTGTCGGAGTGAAGAGAGATTACAAACAGGCCCTGAAGTATTTTAATTTGGCATCCCAGGGGGGTCACATTCTGGCGTTTTACAATCTGGCTCAAATGCACGCCACCGGCACCGGGGTTCTACGATCCTGCCAAACCGCTGTGGAGGTAACTGAGCAATAATGTTCCTATAGAATACCATATGTATCACAATTCACCATATACACTCACCGGCCACTTTATTAGGTCCCCCTTGCTAGTCCCGGGTTGGACCCCCTTTATTAGGTCCCCCTTGCTAGTCCTGGGTTGGACCCCCTTTATTAGGTACACCTTGCTAGTAGCGGGTTGGACCCCCTTTATTAGGTCCCCCTTGCTAGTCCCGGGTTGGAACCCCTTTCCCCTTCATTCTTCATGGCATAGATACAACAAGGTGTTGGAAACGTTCCTCAGAGATTTTGCTCCATAGTGACATGATGACATCACACAGTTGCTGCAGATTTGTCGGCTGCACATCGATGATGCCAATCTTCCCGTTTCACCACATCCCAAAGGTCCTCTATTGGATGAGATGTGGTGAGTGTGGAGGCCATTGGAGGATAGGGACCTCATTGTCCAGTGGTGAGATGATTGGAGGGCAGGGACCTCATTGTCCAGTGGTGAGATGATTGGAGGACAGTGACCTCATTGTCCAGTGGTGAGATGATTGGAGGACAGGGACCTCATTGTCCAGTGGTGAGATGATTGGAGGACAGGGACCTCATTGTCCAGTGGTGAGATGATTGGAGTGCAGTGACCTCATTGTCCAGTGGTGAGATGATTGGAGGACAGGGACCTCATTGTCCAGTGGTGAGATGATTGGAGGACAGGGACCTCATTGTCCAGTGGTGAGATGATTGGAGTGCAGTGACCTCATTGTCCAGTGGTGAGATGATTGGAGGACAGGGACCTCATTGTCCAGTGGTGAGATGATTGGAGGACAGTGACCTCATTGTCCAGTGGTGAGATGATTGGAGGACAGGGATTTCATTGTCCAGTGGTGAGATGATTGGAGGACAGTGACCTCATCGTCCAGTGGTGAGATGATTGAAAGGCAGGGACCTCATTGTCCAGTGGTGAGATGATTGGTGGACAGGGACCTCATTGTCCAGTGGTGAGGTGATTGGAGGACAGGGACCTCATTGTCCAGTGGTGAGATGATTGGAGGACAGGGACCTCATTGTCCAGTGGTGAGATGATTGGAGGACAGGGACCTCATTGTCCAGTGGTTAGATGATTGGAGGACAGTGACCTCATTGTCTAGTGGTGAGATGATTGGAGGACAGGGATTTCATTGTCCAGTGGTGAGATGATTGGAGGACAGTGACCTCATCGTCCAGTGGTGAGATGATTGGAGGGCAGTGACCTCATTGTCCAGTGGTGAGATGATTGGAGGGCAGTGACCTCATTGTCCAGTGGTGAGATGATTGGAGGGGAGTGACCTCATTGTCCAGTGGTGAGATGATTGGAGGGCAGGGACCTCATTGTCCAGTGGTGAGATGATTGGAGGGAGGGCAGGGACCTCATTGTCCAGTGGTGAGATGATTGGTGGACAGGGACCTCATTGTCCAGTGGTGAGGTGATTGGAGGACAGTGACCTCATTGTCCAGTGGTGAGATGATTGGAGGACAGTGACCTCATTGTCCAGTGGTGAGATGATTGGAGTGCAGTGACCTCATTGTCCAGTGGTGAGATGATTGGAGGACAGGGATTTCATTGTCCAGTGGTGAGATGATTGGAGGACAGTGACCTCATCGTCCAGTGGTGAGATGATTGGAGGGCAGTGACCTCATTGTCCAGTGGTGAGATGATTGGAGGGCAGTGACCTCATTGTCCAGTGGTGAGATGATTGGAGGGCAGTGACCTCATTGTCCAGTGGTGAGATGATTGAAAGGCAGGGACCTCATTGTCCAGTGGTGAGATGATTGGAGGGCAGTGACCTCATTGTCCAGTGGTTAGATGATTGGAGGGCAGGGACCTCATTGTCCAGTGGTGAGATGATTGGAGGGAGGACAGGGACCTCATTGTCCAGTGGTGAGATGATTGGAGGACAGTGACCTCATTGTCCAGTGGTGAGATGATTGGAGGGCAGGGACCTCATTGTCCAGTGGTGAGATGATTGGTGGACAGGGACCTCATTGTCCAGTGGTGAGATGATTGGAGGACAGGGATTTCATTGTCCAGTGGTGAGATGATTGGAGGACAGTGACCTCATTGTCCAGTGGTGAGATGATTGGAGGACAGGGACCTCATTGTCCAGTGGTGAGATGATTGGAGGACAGTGACCTCATTGTCCAGTGGTGAGATGATTGGAGGACAGGGATTTCATTGTCCAGTGGTGAGATGATTGGAGGACAGTGACCTCATCGTCCAGTGGTGAGATGATTGGAGGACAGGGATTTCATTGTCCAGTGGTGAGATGATTGGAGGACAGGGATTTCATTGTCCAGTGGTGAGATGATTGGAGGGCAGTGACCTCATTGTCCAGTGGTGAGATGATTGGAGGACAGGGACCTCATTGTCCAGTGGTGAGATGATTGGAGGACAGTGACCTCATTGTCCAGTGGTGAGATGTTTGGAGGACAGGGATTTCATTGTCCAGTGGTGAGATGGTTGGAGGACAGTGACCTCATCGTCCAGTGGTGAGATGATTGGAGGACAGGGATTTCATTGTCCAGTGGTGAGATGATTGGAGGACAGGGATTTCATTGTCCAGTGGTGAGATGATTGGAGGGCAGTGACCTCATTGTCCAGTGGTGAGATGATTGGAGGGCAGTGACCTCATTGTCCAGTGGTGAGATGATTGGAGGGCAGGGACCTCATTGTCCAGTGGTGAGATGATTGGAGGACAGGGACCTCATTGTCCAGTGGTGAGATGATTGGAGGACAGGGACCTCATTGTCTAGTGGTGAGATGATTGGTGGACAGGGACCTCATTGTCCAGTGGTGAGATGATTGGAGGACAGTGACCTCATTGTCCAGTGGTGAGATGATTGGTGGACAGGGACCTCATTGTCCAGTGGTGAGATGATTGGAGTTCAGTGACCTCATTGTCCAGTGGTGAGATGATTGGAGGACAGGGATTTCATTGTCCAGTGGTGAGATGATTGGAGGACAGGCACCTCATTGTCCAGTGGTGAGATGATTGGAGGACAGTGACCTCATTGTCCAGTGGTGAGATGATTGGAGGACAGTGACCTCATTGTCCAGTGGTGAGATGATTGGAGGACGGGGACCTCATTGTCCAGTGGTGAGATGATTGGAGGACAGTGACCTCATTGTCCAGTGATGAGATGATTGGAGGACAGGGACCTCATTGTCCAGTGGTGAGATGATTGGTGGACAGGGACCTCATTGTCCAGTGGTGAGATGATTGGAGGACAGGGACCTCATTGTCCAGTGGTGAGATGATTGGAGGACAGGGACCTCATTGTCCAGTGGTGAGATGATTGGTGGACAGGGACCTCATTGTCCAGTGGTGAGATGATTGGAGGACAGGGACCTCATTGTCCAGTGGTGAGATGATTGGAGGACAGTGGTAGGGAGCACTGTTGTGCACTGGCAGGTGGCACAGATGAGCATCAGTCCCGGTCTCCTTGATCGGGACAGATGTCCCTCTGACAGCCGCCGGTGCTCGTCTATTTTTTTTTTCTCCTCACGCTATCAGTGTGAGACGAAAAAATAGCCGATTACCGGCTTTGTTTACATCACATGATCAGCTGTCATTGGCTGCCGGCTGATCACGTGGTAAGGGGTCAGGATCAACCCCTACTCCGATCAGCTGAGTCTGATTGACTCGCTGATTACAGAGCACGCCGTGCACGCCCTGCAAGGGACGCGCATGCTACTCGAGCACGGGAGGACGTCCAAGTCCGCGCCGTAGCCGTAGCCGTCTTTTGGCTATAACACGGATCTGAAGTGGTTAAAGGGACGTTAAATGTGCAGTATATAAAAGGTCGATAATAAGGAGTCATAAGACATAAAAAAAGGTTGTACAGTATCTGCTTCCCTGCACTCTACAGCCTGTTCTCCTGTCCTGGGCTCTCAGTGCTCTTCACTTGTCTTCCTTCTTCTTCTTCTTCTCTGTGCAGCTGTTCAAGAACGTGTGCGAGCGCGGCCGTTGGTCTGAGAGGTTGATGACGGCGTATAACAGCTACAAGAACGGAAACGCCAACACGGCTGTAGTGCAGTACTTGCTACTGGCTGAACAAGGCTACGAGGTGGCACAGAGCAACGCGGCCTTCATCCTGGACCAGCGTAAGGGATTGTCTGCTGTTGTGAGGTGTAATGCAGGAAAGGGTTAACCACTTATAGGCCAAAAGATTTGCCCCCTTGATGACCAGGCCCTTTTTTTTTTTTTTTTTTTGCAATACAGCACTGCGTCGCTTTAACTGACAATTGCACGATCATGTGACGCTGTACCCAAGAAAATTCCCCCCACAAATAGAGCTTTATTTTGGTGGTATTTGATCACCTCTGCGGTTTTTATTTTTTGCTCTATAAACAAAAATAGAGCGACAATTTTGAGAAAAAATTATATTTTTTACTTCTTTTTGCTATAATAAATATCCCCCAAAAACGTTTTTTAACTACTTGCCGACCAGCCGCCACAGTTATACGGCGGTAGGTCGGCTCCCCTGTGCGAGAGCCAGTAGCTCTACATCACCTCGCGAAGCGGGCACTAGGGGCGCGTGCCCCCCCTCGATCCTGACGCGCGTGTGATCACCGCCGGGTCACCCGCGATCGCTCGTTACAGAGTGAGGATTGGGAGCTGTGTGTGTAATCACACAGCTCCCGGTCCTGTCAGGGGAGAAAAGCCTGACCGTCTGTTCATACAATGTATGAACAGCGATCAATAATTTCCCCTCGTCAGTCCCTCCCCCCCTACAGTTAGAACACACCCAGGGAACATACTTAAACCCTTCCCCACGCCCTAGTGTTAAGCCCCTTCCCTGCCAGTGGCATTTTTATAGTAATCAATGCATTTTTATAGCACTGATCGCTATAAAAATGCCAATGGTCCCAAAAATGTGTCAAAATTGTCCGAAGTGTCCGCCATAATGTCACAGTACCGGAATAAAATCGCTGATCACCACCATTAATAGTAAAAAAAAAAATATTAATAAAAATGCCATAAAACTATCCCCTATTTTGTAAACGCTATAACTTTTGCGCAAACCAATCGATAAACGTTTATTGTGATTTTTTTTTAATTTATTTTTTTTACGAAAAATATGTAGAAGAATACGTATCGGCCTAAACTGAGGAAATTTTTTTTATATATTTTTGGGGATATTTATTATAGCAAAAAGTAAAAAATATATAATTTTTTTTTCAAAATTGTCGCTCTATTTTTGTTTATAGCGCAAAAAATAAAAACCGCAGAGGTGATCAAATACCACCAAAAGAAAGCTCTATTTGTGGGGAAAAAAGGACGCCAATTTTGTTTGGAAGCCACGTCGCACAACCGCGCAATTGTCCGTTAAAGCGACGCAGTGCCGATTCGCAAAAAGTGCTCTGGTCTTTGACCAGCAATATGGTCCGGGGCTTAAGTGGTTAATAAACAAATTTCTTCATCAGTTTAGGCCGATATATATTCTTCTACATATTTTTGTTAAAAAAACAACAACTTAATAAGCGTATATTGATTTTGCGCAAAATTTATAGCTTCTACAAACTATTGTAAAGATTTATGGCTTTTTTTTTTTTTTTTGGTAGTAATAGCGGTGATTTTTAGCGGTACTGCGACATTGCAGCGGACAGATCGGATATCTTTGACACATTTTTGGGACCATTGACATTTATACAGCGATCGGTGCTAAAAAAAAATGCACTGATTACTGTGTAAATGTCACTGGTAGGGAAGGGGCTAACACTAGGGGGTCATCAAGGGGTTAACTGAGTTCCTTCGTGAGTGTTTCTTACTGTGTGGCGATGGGACTGACTGGGGGAGGAGACATATCGCTGTTACCTACTTACTACCGTGTTTCCCCGAAAATAAGCCTGGGTCTTATATTAATTTTGGCTACCAAAAAACACACTAGGGCTTATTTTCGGGGTAGGTCTTATGCCATATGCTGTCTTCTCTTCCCCCCTGCCTGTCAGAAATCCCCTGTGGAAATTCCTAAAATTTACAGCACAGCATATTGCATAATGTGTATGTCTGCAATTCAATTGTGCCACATACCTCCTTCTAGTGCTGGGCGCATCTGAACATGAACGACTTGTATAGCGCTACACATGCGAACTGAATCTCCTCTGGGCGCTTTTTCCAGCCAGTGTCTGCTTGGCTGGTGCGGTCATTTTACCCCGTAGGATCTCGACACGCTTGGGACACACAGTCATACACACAGGTATACAGATACATACTGGGCCAATTTGGACGAGATCCAATTTACCTACCAGCATGTCTTTTGGAGTGTGGGAGGAAACCGGAGTACCCGGAGGAAACCCACGCAGGCACAGGGAGAACATGCAAACTCCAGGCAGATGGTGTCGTGGTTGGGATTAGAACCAGCGATCCTTTTGCTGCTAGGCGAAAGTGCTACTCACTACACCACTGTGATTCCCATCTGTAACCTTTTTGAAGCTCTCTTGCCCTCTTCAAGCACTGCAGAGGGAGGGGGGCCCCGAGTTCCCTCGCTGACAGCTTGCAGAAGAGCAGAGCAGCCCAACATCAGCTGATCGCTGCTCGACGAATCTGTTGCCCCAGCCGGAGGCCTTATCCCAGCTCTAAGGAATGCAGAGCGTAACTGCAGCGTGCTGCTCGGCGATTTCGTTGCCCGCCGGAGGCCTCTTCCCAGCTCTAAGGAATCCAGAGGGAGGGGGGCCCGAGATCCCCCCCCCTCCCCCCCCCCCACTGGGAGGAGAGGGGAAGAGGAGAGCAGCGCGAGTACAGCTGAGAGCAGAGGGAGGTCAGCGCTATACCAAAAGGTATACTGTAATAGAGTGGACTCTAGTATTTCACCGGCACTCTAAACTAGGGCTTATTTTTGGGATATGGCTTATATTGCAGCCCTTCCTGAAAATCGGGGTAGGTCTTATTTTCGGGGGTAACACGGTAGGAACAAACGATCTGTCTCCACTGCCCTGACAGAACAGAGATTTGTGTGTTTATTACACACAAATCCCCGTTCTAACTTTCGTGCCCACGATCACAGGTGGCCAATGGCCAGTGCCAATCCTGACCTCCCTGGGGCCCTAAGCAAAATGACATGTCACATTAAAGATTAAAGTTGATAAGCGGGGGGAGGGGGTGTTCTGCTGTCAGAAATTACATTTTACATTAAAGTGAGAAGCCGGGGGGTGCTGACTTCTTACCTCTTCTCCCATGCAGCCAGCGAGTTGAGAAGTGGGGTGAGGGGCTGAAAATGACTTCGCACCAGGTGGGGCCTCCAGTAATTTGGGGGGCCCTCCACAGCTTTGCGGGGCCTTAATCGGCTTGCATAGTGAGCCTATAGGGCGGATCAGCCCTGCCAATGGCTATTGCGGCCATGCTCCATCGGGTCCCCTGCCGTGGTGCAGCGGGCATGCGCCTCTTAAAGGGGACGACGTACCCATACGTTGTTTTCTGGGAACGTGCCACTATATATCAGCGTGAGCCGGTCAGCAAGTGGTTTAAAGTGGTTGTAAATCCTCAAGGATGCATGAAGGTGTAAAACCTTCTGTGCTGCAGCTCCCCCAAGACCCCCCCCCCTTTTTTTTATATATTTTTTTAATTTAAGCCCAAACTGATCCAGCGATGTGTAGGAGCACAGCGACTCCGTCCTCTGTCTCTTTCCTCATTGGGCAGATTGATAGCAGTGGGAGCCATAGGCAAATCCAGTGACACTGGAGTGGGGGGCGGGGATGAGTCCCGCTGTCTGTGTGTCAATGGACGCAGCAGCGGGACTCGGGAGCAAGCATGCATGGGTGCCCCCAGGGAAAGCGGGTTTCTGTGGGGGGCACCAGATGAAAAGGAGGGGCCTGGAACGTTGGCGGGGCACCCCAGAAAAAGAGGATCGGGGCTGCTCTGTGCAAAATGATTGCACAGAGCAGGTAAGCATAGGCTTCTTTATTAGCCATTACAATTTATAGGACCCCGGTGCTGCAAGGCAGGAGCGCCTCATATCTTACAAGTCATTTGAAGGCGTGGCTTAGTCTGAGCGGCCGAAGGTAATAAGTAGCTGAGTTTGGTAAACAAGACGTCGCTAATCTCCACATTCACAAGCCCTTTGCCCCGCGATAACGACCTGAATTTATTTCCTGGTTTATTGTAGACGCCGAGAGTCTGATTCACCAACCGCCGCGCATCAATAAACTGACACGCTCTCAGCGATTACATTTCTGTCCAGTTTACGGTATAAAATAAAGCCGTATTCAACCCAAAAGCAAACATTTACCGTATATACCCGAGTATAAGCCGAGGACCTCATTTTACCACAAAAACTGTGCCCATTGCAGTCTTACTGTGCCCATTGCAGTCTTGCTGTGCCATACCTCACTGTGCCATACCACACTGTGCCCATTGCAGTCTTACTGTGCCCATTGCAGTCTCGCTGTGACATACCTCGCTGTGCCCATTGCAGTCTCGCTGTGCCCATTGCAGTCTCGCTGTGCCCACTGCAGTCTTGCTGTGCCATACCTCACTGTGCCATACCACACTGTGCCCATTGCAGTCTCACTGTGCCATATCTCACTGTGCCCATTGCAGTCTCACTGTGCCCATTGCAGTCTCACTGTGCCCATTGCAGTCTCACTGTGCCCATTGCAGTCTCACTGTGCCCATTGCAGTCTCACTGTGCCCATTGCAGTCTCACTGTGCCCGAGTACCTGAATTCTTGCCAGGCGTTCGTTTTTTTTAAAAGTCGCGGCTTCCTCCTGGTGTTCCGTTCCGTGATAGGCATTTGACACTGTGTTCTGCCTATCATGGAGGTCCGCTCATCTTCAGACTCCGTTTCCCAGCGGACACTCTGTTAGGTATTCCGCCAATCACAGACATTCTTTCAGCTTCGGACAAGAGGGCGTCCGATTGGCGGAACACAGTATCTGCTGGGAAACTGCCTGAGGATGAGAGAACGTCCGTGATAGGCGGAACACCGTGTCAAATGCCCATCGCGGAACGGAACGCCAGGAGGAAGCCGCGACTTTTTAAAAAAAATGGACGCCTGGCAAAAAAAAGGGCTGAAAAACTCGGCTTATACTTGAGTATATACGGTATAATATTGCAACTTACCGATTCTTAAGCCTCATACACACGATCAGATTTTCCGCAGCGCAGGACTTTTGTCCGAAGGGCGTTGGCCATAAACTTGTATCGCATACAAACGGCAAAGAATTGTCGGCCAACCAACACGAAACTACGTGTTTTTTCAGCTGCTTAGCGCCACCCTTTGGGCAAGTTCTGCTAATGCTGTGTTATGGTTAGAATTGCTTCTGAGCATGCGTGTTTGTACTTTGGAGTTTTTGTCCGACGGACTTGTGTACACACGATCGGATAATCCGACAACACACATTTTGTTTGCGGACAATTTTCACGCGTGCTATCCCACATTTGTTGTCGGAAAATCCGACAACAATTGTCCGATGGGGCGTACAAGCGGTCGGATTTTCCGACAACAGCCCGTCACCACACAATTCCCGTCAGATAATCCGATCGCGTGTACGAGGCTTTAGATGTCGTGGCTGCATTAGTGTTCTTTTTTTAATGTGTGTTTTTTTTTTCCTTTTGCTTTCCCCCTGGTGATCCCACCCAGTAAGTATTTTTCAACAGAACAAGCTGTCTTTCAGATGTAGAAATTGTAGGAATGAGACAAACCGTTTTATAACTGACTGGTGACTCCAATGATCAGTTTTTTATTTATTTCTGTAAAATGTTTTTTCCGATAGAAACAAAAAGTGTTGCTGCCGCTGTAATGTGAGTTTCACTCGGATTTGTTGGTGTATCTAAGGCCCAGTTCACACCACATGCACTCCAGTTGCGTTTTTTTTGTTCTGCATCAAAAACGCACAGAAAGTAGGTTATATGGTTTCTAATAGGGATGTACCGATACCGATACTAGTACCGAGCATTTCCCTGTGTACTTGTACTTGGCTGAAATGCTCCGATGCTTCACCCGATACCTGGGCAGTCAGGTATCAGGTGGTGGGGGGAGTTACAAGTCTTCTCCATGCTGTCTTCTCCCCCTCTGTGCAGTCTTCTCCCCCTCTGTGCAGTCTTCTCCCCCTCTGTGCAGTCTTCTCCCCCTCTGTGCTGTCTTCTCCCCCTCTGTGCTGTCTTCTCCCCCTCTGTGCTGTCTTCTCCCCCTCTGTGCTGTCTTCCCCCCACCTCCCCCTCTGTGCTGTCTTCCCCCCACCTCCCCCTCTGTGCTGTCTTCCCCCCACCTCCCCCTCTGTGCTGTCTTCCCCCCACCTCCCTCTCTGTGCTGTCTTCCCCCCACCTCCCCCTCCGTGCTGTCTTCCCCCCACCTCCCCCTCCGTGCTGTCTTCCCCCCACCTCCCCCTCCGTGCTGTCTTCCCCCCACCTCCCCCTCCGTGCTGTCTTCCCCCCATCTCCCCCTCCGTGCTGTCTTCCCCCCACCTCCCCCTCCGTGCTGTCTTCTCTCCCCCCCCCCCCCCCGTGCTGTCTTCTCTCCCCCCCCCCCCCGTGCTGTCTTCTCTCCCCCCCCGTGCTGTCTTCTCTCCCCCCCGTGCTGTCTTCTCTCCCCCCCCCCGTGCTGTCTTCTCTCCCCCCCCCCCCCCGTGCTGTCTTCTCTCCCCCCCCCCTCGTGCTGTCTTCTCTCCCCCCCCCTCGTGCTGTCTTCTCTCCCCCCCCTCGTGCTGTCTTCTCTCCCCCCCCCCCCTCGTGCTGTCTTCTCTCCCCCCCCCTCGTGCTGTCTTCTCTCCCCCCCCCCCCTCGTGCTGTCTTCTCTCCCCCCCCCCCCTCGTGCTGTCTTCTCTCCCCCTCGTGCTGTCTTCTCTCCCCCTCGTGCTGTCTTCTCTCCCCCCCCCCGTGCCTCCTTTCCCCCCCCCCCCCCGTGCTGTCTTTTCTCCCCCCCCCCCCCCCCCGTGCTGTCTTCCCCCCCATCCCCCCCTTTGGCCAAACAGAGCCGCAAAATTGATTTTAAAGCGCTTTACCGCCGACGCACCCACCGCCCCAGTGTGAAAGGGGCCTTGGTAAAAGCACCTCACACAGTATAACCAAAACACAGGTTAGGTACACATTTAACCCTTTGATCGTCCTAGATGTTTAACTCCTTCCCAGCCAGCGTCTATGTAGAGTGTATAGTATTGGCACTGATCACAGTATTAGTGTCAGTTAGTGTCTGATTGCCTGCCGCAGTACCACTATAAGTCGCTGATCGCCACCATTACGAGTATAAAAAAAAAAAAAACAATTCCAGTATATATGCCATAGTTTGTAGATGCTCTAACTTTTGTGCACATCAATCAATATACGCTTATTTTTTTATTTTTTTTTATTTTTTATTTTTTTTCCCAAAGATATGTAGCAGATTACTTTATTGGCCTAAATTTCGATTATTTATATTTATTAAAAACTTTTTTATTATTATTGTGTGTGTGTATATGTATGTATGTGTATGTGTATATGTATGTGTGTGTGTGTGTATATGTGTGTGTATATATATATATATATATATATATATATATATATATATATATATATATATATATATATATATATATATATATATATATATATATATATATATATATATATATATATATATATATATATATATATATATATATTTTTTTATTTATAAAAAAAATCATCTTATTATTATTATTATTATTATTATTATTATTGTATATATTTATTTTGTATTACCCTTCCTTCCTTCCTTCCTTCCTTCTTTTTTGGGCTATAAAAAACCCCCAGTGGTGATAATATTCAGTCTAACTCTAAACTCCAGGAAAACTGTGAAATTACACAAAAATTTAAAGCGGAGGTCCGTCAATTTTTTTTATTAATTTTTTTTTAAGTCAGCAGCTACAAATACTGCAGCTGCTGAATTTTAATATTAGGACACTTGCCTGTCCTGGGCGCCCGCGATGTCTGCACCCGAAGCCGATCTGTTCCTCAGCTCTCGGGTGCTGCCACCGCCATCTTCTGTAAGGGAATCAGGAAGTGAAGCGTTGTAGCTTCACTTCCTGATTCCCTACTGCGCATGCGCGAGTCACTCTGCGCGATCCCACTGGTCTCTGCTGTGTGCCTCCCAGAGGACAGTGGGGGAGGGAGGCGCGGAGTAGGCGCCAGACGTGGCATAGGTCACCGTGGTGATCTTTGCCCGGAAGTGGGAGCAAATATCTGGATTAGACAGGTAGCTGCACCCTCCTCCCCCCTGAAAGGTGCCAAATGTGACACCGGAGGAGGGGAGGGTTCCGAAAAGCGGAAGTTCCATTTTTGGTTGGGACTCCGCTTTAAGTACATATAGGGAAGATGTTTTACCTGCCAAATACTTTGTATTTTTGTCCATCCAGTCCTGAGATTTTGTTCTATTATCTGTAGACTGGACAGGGCTGGTGACTTGACTTTTCTCTCCTGCAATTAAGCAATAATGCTTGGTCATCTCCCAGCCCCACTCTGTGATTGGACAGCAGCCCATCTGTTCTGTCACTGTACTTTTCTCCTCCTATCGGCATGTTCCTCATCATATGTGCTGCGCCCCCCACAGCTTCAGAGGTTTAACTTTCTGCATCTCTGTCCACAGAAGAAGCCTCTCTGGTTGGTGAGAATGAGACTTTCCCCAGAGCTCTGCTACATTGGAACCGAGCCGCCGCTCAAGGTTAGTGCAGATATTTTACTCTGTATCTCTGCTCTGTATCTCTGCTCCTGTATCTCTGCTCCTGTATCTCTGCTCTGTATCTCTGCTCTGTATCTCTGCTCTGTATCTCTTCTCCTGTATCTCTGCTCCTGTATCTCTGCTCCTGTATCTCTACTATGTATCTCTACTCTGTATCTCTACTCTGTATCTCTACTCTGTATCTCTTCTCTGTATCTCTGCATCTCTGCTCTGTATCTCTACTCTGTATCTCTTCTCTGTATCTCTGCTCTGTATCTCTGCTCTGTATCTCTACTCTGTATCTCTACTATGTATCTCTTCTCCTGTATTTCTTCTCTGTATCTCTACTCCTGTATCTCTACTATGTATCTCTGCTCCTGTATCTCTACTCTGTATCTCTACTCTGTATCTCTTCTCTGTATCTCTTCTCTGTATCTCTTCTCTGCATCTATTCTCTGCATCTCTACTCTGCATCTATTCTCTGCATCTCTACTCTGCATCTCTGCTCCTGTATCTCTGCTCCTGTATCTCTGCTCCTGTATCTCTGCTCCTGTATCTCTGCTTCTGTATCTCTGCTCTGTATCTCTACTATGTATCTCTGCTCTGTATCTCTACTCCTGTATCTCTTCTCTGTATCTCTTCTCTGTATCTCTTCTCTGTATCTCTTCTCTGTATCTCTTCTCCTGTATCTCTTCTCTGTATCTCTTCTCCTGTATCTCTTCTCCTGTATCTCTTCTCCTGTATCTCTTCTCTGTATCTCTGCTCTGTATCTCTTCTCTGTATCTCTGCTCTGTATGTCTGCATCTCTTCTCTGTATCGCTTCTCTGTATCGCTTCTCTGTATCGCTTCTCTGTATCTCTTCTCTGTATCTCTTCTCCTGTATCTCTTCTCCTGTATCTCTGCTCTGTATCTCTGCTCTGTATCTCTGCTCTGTATGTCTGCATCTCTGCTCTGTATCTCTACTCTGTATCTCTTCTCTGTATCTCTACTCCTGTATCTCTACTCCTGTATCTCTTCTCTGTATCTCTGCTCCTGTATCTCTTCTCTGTATCTCTGCTCTGTATGTCTGCATCTCTGCTCTGCATCTCTGCTTTGTATCTCTACTCTGTATGTCTTCTCTGTATCTTTGCTCTGTATCTCTACTCTGTATCTCTGCCATTTAGCTGGGTTGTGTTTTTTTTTTTTTTATACATTTTTTTGTTTTAGTTTTTTTTTTTTTTTTTGATGACATGGGGTAGGATTAAAACCTGCTTTGGTGTTTTATTGCTAATCGGGGCTCCATTAGAGCGTCCCCCCCCCATATACTACCACCAGACAGGAAGTGAAGGGAAATGTGTAAGAGGGGCACCGATTAAATATAAAGCTGACGGGTCCTGGCCTCACCCTACTGTTTGTGGTGTTATTGGAGCATTCCCCTTCACTTCCTGTCTGATGAAACTGTTATCACCAGGACAGGAAGTGAAGGCAAATCTTTCTAAAGCCTTGTACACACTGACTGGAAAAAAAAAAACGTTCTACCCAGCAGGGTGAAGGAGAAAAAACAAAAGCACTAAGGAGGAGATCCTGTACCAACTATGCAATGTTAGTACGCCGATCTCCCCTACTGAGCTATTGTGTTTTGACAGGGGGGGGGGGTTTCCCTCCCCCTGGTCAACACACTCAGCCATTGGCTGAGATCGCTGATGGGATGTCAATCGGTAGACCTTTTTCGGCTGGCTTTTGTTGGACCGGCTACAGTACACACAGGCTGAATGTTGGCTGGTTTCTATTGAACCGGACGATGCCACCCAACATTTGGCCAATGTGAACGCTTGTGGATGGGGGGTGGTAGAAACATGTAATTTGAGCTATAGGGAAGGGAGTCACCGCTCCAGGTGGATCTTTAGCAGACAATTGGAGGAACCTCCCTGGAGTCCAAGGTGCTGGCAATGCACTAGGCAAACATGGAAATCCATGGACAGCCGCACTCCGGATAAACTTGAGGAAGTTGTCTTTATTGATAAAAGTAAGACATGTACATCCAAAGATACAGTCACATAAGGGGCAGCCGACGCGTTTCGCACACAATTGGTGTTTGGTCATGGCTCGCTTGTGGATGGGGGGTGGTAGAAACATGTCATTTGAGCTATAGTTCTACTGCTCCACCGTTTAAAGCGTAGGTCCGGCTACAAAAAAAAAATATATATTAAAAGCCTGCAGCTACAAATACTGCAGCTGCTGACTGTTAATAAGGACACTTACCTGTCCTGGGTGCCCGCGATGTCGGCAGCCGAAGACGATCAATCGCTCGGCTCTCGCCGCCATCCTCGGTAAGGGAATCGGGAAGCAAAGCGTTTTGTGGCTTCAGTTCCCGGTTCCCTACTGCACGTGCGCGAATCTCGCTTTGCGTCCTCACTGGTCCCCGCTGTCTTCTGGGACCTGTGTGTTTCCCAGAAGACAGCGGGGAGGAGGGGGAAGTGCCGTAACCCCCGCAGGGGTCTATGCCGGGAAGTGGGTGCAAACACCTGTATTATTCAGGTGTCTGCACCCCCTCCCCCTGAAAGGTGCCAAACCGGAGGGAAGGAGGGTTCCGAAAAGCCGAGGTTCCGTTTTTGTGTGTGTAACGGAATGGCCCGTGATATCCAGAGACTTTTGAAGGATGTGGGGTACTCCTGTGCCAGCTTCACTAATGACTCTTGGGTCTAGGGTCATCCTATGTCCAATAGGGGCATAGGATGACTGAGAAATGATATCTTGAATTACATGAGATGGGATAGTAATAATTCAGAATGTATTGCAGGATATCTTGAAATATTACAGGTAGTTTCTGAACACAACAGGTCAATAGAGTGTCTCCTTCAATGTGGAACATAGACTGTTGATGTGCTAATTAAGTCTGGCTTCTGAAGGACCTCTCATTGTGTGATGCTAATGACACTGTATTGTGTGAAAGTTCTATTGATGATAGATATGTATTGGCAGTCTGAAAGGTCAGATGTCTGACCTTTCAGGTGTAGTGGATTAGCATGTCAATTATGTTTACTAAAGGAATGTGTATTATGTAGCAGGTGAGAATAACTTATGGCGGAGTCAGAACGTCTGGGTAATGATTAGTAATTAGCTCATCGGAATGTCATTATCTAACGGAATGTGTAATAAAGTTCCTTGTGTCATGTTGTGGGTGAAGTTGAGTCATTGTCCAGATTTGGTTTCTAACTGTATATAACAAGCTGAGTTTACCATTAAAGTATTCATTCGTTTGGAACCCGAGAACAGAGCTTGTGTCTCGTTATTCTGGGAAAATTCATATGGATCGTGTCTGCTGGATTGAGTCAGATAAGCTGTCTTGGGTTGGTGGAATGGAATATCGTTAACGGTGTTAACCTCTGACCGTTACAGTGTGGACCTCCGCTTTAAACTACCAACGTGGCGGATGGGGGTGTACATATGCCGCAGCTGCGATGCTTTGCATAGTGGCAAAAAATGACCCCTGCTGTCGTGCGGGGCTTTGGGTGGGAGTGCCCTGCAAAGCACACTCTAGTAGCACACTGGTGTGGGGTTTGAGATGCTAGGCAGCACCACCTGTTCAATACCCCTATAAGAGCGTAGTTAAGATCTGAGTGTACATCATTCTTTAGAGGGCATCACTTGACTAAATGAGCCCCTACAGAGCCTCAGATATCAAAAGCTGACGGGGTGTAAATGTAAAACCCTCCCACTCTGTTCAAAACTTAAAATAAAGTATGGACTGGACATGCATCTTATGCCTTACGTTTGAGTAATTTCATAGGAAATGACATTGCAGTAATTTGTGTCTTGGTGTCTTGCAGGGTACACGCTGGCCCGGCTAAAGCTGGGTGACTATCATTACTACGGCTACGGGACGGAGATAGACTACGAGACGGCGTTCATTCATTACCGCCTGGCGTCGGAGCAGCAACACAGCGCCCAGGCCATGTTCAACCTGGGATACATGCATGAGAAGGGTCTGGGCATCAAACAGGTCAGTGAGGACTGAGATCATCTATACAACATGTGACTAAAAAAGGAGAGGGAAAAAAATAAATAAAAATTTGTTTTAATTTGATATATATATATTATACACACACACACACACACACTGCTCAAAAAAAATAATAAAAGGAACACTTAGAAAACACATCCGATCTTCATGAAGAAAATGTATCATTCTGGATATATACAGTATACTGGTATGGACTGGGTGATGTGTTAGAAACGAAAGGATGCCACATTATTTGATGGAAATATAAACTATGGCCCGGATTCACATACATTGGCGCATATTTATGCTGGCGTAGCGTATCCAATATATACGCTACGCCGACGTAGCGCAGAGAGGCAAGCACCGAATTCACAAAGCACGTGCCTCACAAACTGCGCTGGGTTCCCTCGGCGTAAGCCGTCGTAAGTGGATGTGGGAGTGAGCCATGCTAATGAGGCGTGACCCCATGCAAATGATGGGCGAGTGCCATACAAGTACTTAAAACGAACGGCAAATGCAGGAAATGCTTGGTATCGGTCCCGATACTAGTATCGGTATCGGGACATCCCTACTAAGAACCATCATGGAAGCACTTGTTTTGAAGCGCGTGTAAACTAGCCCTAACGGATATAACGTTCCTTGCACTGCCATATAACTGATTGGCTCCTGAGCTCTGTTGTGCAGGGATTGATGCCAGGCCACATTCTGATACTTTGTGGTGTTTGAATTTCGAAAAAATTAATGCACCAAATGATGTGTTAATGAAAACGGCTGCATTGTTTTTTTGTTTTTTTTATACCTTCCTGCAGTTCAGCCTTAACAGTTTATCTCGCTCTTTGTCCCCTCTTTTCAGGACATTCATTTGGCTAAGAGGTTCTATGACATGGCAGCCGAGGCCAGCCCGGACGCACAGGTCCCCGTCTTCCTTGCGCTCTGTAAACTTGGAGTATTGTACGCCACGCAGTACCTGCAGGAACTGAATGTAAGTAGCACGCATGCATGTATGTAGGTGAATGTGAGTGGTCCAAGGTAAGTGCAGAGTCTGTGACCTCCTGATTATGACCAGGCAAGACCATTCCTTCTCTGATTTATTATGATCATTTTGGGGTGTTTATTGTGTGACCAATATCAACATCTGTGTACCCACCCGCCAACTGAGCTAATATACAGCTACTCCAGATTACATTTTCTGCATTTAGCATTCAATTAAAAGAGGGAATCGTTTATAATTGGACTTGGAAGAGAAACAGACCGCATCTATAGTTACATAGTTAGTCAGATTGAAAAAAGACACAAGTCCATCCAGTTCAACCATAAAAATATAAATAAATAAAATATCGTACAATCCCATATACACAATTCTATACCCACAGTTGATCCAGAGGAAGGAGAAAAACCCCAGCAGAGCATGAGATCCAATTTGCTACAGCAGGGGAAAAAATTCCTTCCTGAGAGCCAATCGGATTTTCCCCGGATCAACTTTACCTATAAATGTCAGTACTCGGTTATATTCTGTACAGGAAAGTATCCAGACCTTTCTTATAGCAATCTACTGATCTGGCCAGAACCACGTCTGGAGGGAGTCTGTTCCACATTTTCACAGCTCTTACTGTGAAGAAACCTTTCCGTATTTGGAGATGAAATCTTTTTTCCTCGAGACGTAGAGAGTGCCCCCTTGTCCTCAGTGATGACCGTAAAGTGAATAACTCGACACCAAGTTCACTATATGGACCCCTTATATATTTGTACATGTTGATCATATCTCTCATACACAATTGTTGTTTGTCTTTAAAAAGCTAAATGCCTTGATCAAATTATCAAGCTATTGCATAATATAACCTTTTGTTTATGCATATAATAAGTAAGCAGGAGATCTGTTTGTGTTGAGAAGAGATAACATAGTGTCAATGTAAACAAAAGCTATTTACTAAGCCGTGAAATCACGGGAAGGCTATTCACTACGAGTTAACCAGGTTTTAAATACACAAGTATGATTTAAGTATTGAACTGTGAATATACCTTGTCATATAATGTAAATATTATCTGAACATTTAACCATCATTTATCTCTGATTGTAGAAGTATATCAATTTGTATTATCACCCATTATACCCGATTTTTAAATTTTGCACTATATCTTTAGTTACCGTATTTATCGGCGTATAACGCGCACGCCAATTTCAGAGGGAAGTTTCAGGATTTTTTTTTTTTTTTTTTTGTGCCCATCTCTAGCCTAAATGCAGCCTATGTGCCCATCTCCAGTAATCTCGTTGTTTTAATAAAAAAGGCAATTCATATAGTGTCACTCACTGTGGGTGCTCTGTTGGTCCAGATGGTGGTGGACTGGGGTCGCTGTTGTCCCTACCTCTGTCAGCGGCGGTGGGAGATTGTATTCCTCCGGTGCTGTGGAGAGGGGGGACAGCGTTCCGTGAAGCACAGTGGTCATTTCCGGGTACCGATCGCGGGAGGCTACATAGTCCCGCCTCCACCATCGGCATTGGACCAGCTCCTGTGATTGATAGAACACTGGTCCAATGCCGGTGGCGGAAGCGGGACTGTGTGTGTGACGTCAGAGCCGAGTAAACAGGAGAGACGGCTCGTGAATTCCGGTGGCACTCGGCAGCGCTCGTCCCCCTCCGAGCCCAAGGTACACTATCGGCGTATAATGCGCACCTGTGATTTTCCCCCCTATTTTCAGGGGGGAAAAAGTGCGCGGTATACGCCGATAAATAATATATATATTTTTTAAGCAATATTAATTTGTGTTACTTGTCTTCAAAATAGCACGGATAAAAGAATTTTGGATTTGATATTGTAGGAAGATGTAATTCTCCCAAAGCACAGATTTCCATATTTCCATAAATACAATAATATTTTTTATATTTCAGTATAAACATTCTGACAGTATATGGAGGCACTATGCCGCGATACGTCAGTGGTTCTGACAATAAATATATATATATATATATATATAATTATTTATTCTCCTCTGACTGTTCTATGAGGCTGCATGACCCCTGACCCCCTGTCAGTGCTGAGTGGCCCTGTGCTGATCACATGCACTTTCCCAAGAAAAAACCTCTCTAGCAATACACACCAAACTGAGCATGTGCAGCCTGACTCCAAAGGTTCTGTTCTATCTTTCAATAACTGTTAATTTTTTAATAACCTTTTATTAGGGTTGTATCTAACCCACTCAGCCACTGCAAACTAAATACTGAGCTGTAATTTTGGGATTCTTGTTCCTTTAGCTTAGTGTGAAAATTGCTTATGAGTCTTGGCATATCCCCACCCCCATCCCTGCTTCTAAAATGTTTCCTCTGTTCTTGTATCAGGTGAAGGAAGTCATGTCTCGTGTTGATATGGATCAGTTGCTGGGGCCAGAATGGGACCTCTATCTCATGACCATCATCGCATTACTCCTGGGGACAGTCATCGCTTACCGGCAAAGACAGCCGCAAGTGGTCCCGCGACCCCCAGCGCCCAGACCTGCCGCACAAGACCCCCCTCCTCCACAACAAGATCAGCCCCAGCAACAGCCACAGGAAGGCCAGGCACCGCAATGACAACGGCGTCATGTGACGTAACCACGGACTGTCCCAAAGGCTTCCAGGAGTCGGCGTTCAATCTGAACATATGCAACCACTTGGCCACACCGAGTGACATCTGAAACGAAAGCGAGATCAGTTTTTTTGCTCTCTTCTTTGTCATTGTTTGTTTGCTGTACAAAGAGAAAAAAAAATTATCTATTTTACACGGCAGGGCGCAGTCCGCAGCGATTTCCATTATTTATTACAGACTTGTGGAACTCTACAAATACTTTTCATTCAGAATTTCAGTGCCGAGCCCGGGCTTGTGTCCAAGTCTGTGGGGGACGGACATCACTCTGGTTTTTCTTTCCACGTGTCCAGTGATGCAGTTCCTGCCAGTCTGCCACATAACCGTCCCATAGTCAGACCAATGCGCCCGGGTGTTTCCTGTAGATGGGGGTGGCACTCATAGGACTCTGCATCTCATTTTCCCCAATCAGTTTCCAGCTGGGCAGGAGTTCTGCGGACATGTGGGCACCTTCACCATAAATTGATCAGCAACTCTGGGTGGCGGCATACTTCTTACTGATTTTTAAATGAACCCCGTTGATGTTGAAAAGATAACATTTTTAGTTTCAGCATTTTTTTTTTTTTCTTGTTGTTATTCACCTGCGTAAAGAATTTGTTCCATGGGCTTCAGACATCTGCCTATTCGTTTACAAACCTTACTGGGTGACAATGGCTTCCTCAGTGCTGTCCCTTTTGGAATACCCTTTTTAAGGCTCCTTTCACACGGGGCAGCGGAGGTGCGGTGGCGGTATAGTGGCGCAATTTTTAGCGCCGTTATACTGTCGTATTTACCACAATATTCGGCCGCTAGCGGTGCGGTTTTAACCCCCGCTAGCTGTCGAAAAAGGGTTTATACCGCTGGCAATGCGCCTCTGCTGAGGCGCATTGCTGGAGGTATTACCGCGGTTTCCCATTGAATTCAATGGGAAGGATCGGTGGCGGTATATCGGCGCAATTTTTTTCTTTTTTTTTTTTTTTCTTGTTACAGTTAGTCACCTGCGTAAAGAATTTGTTCCAGGGGCTTCAGACATCTGCCTATTCGTTTACAAACATTACTGGGTGACGATGGCTTCCTCAGTGCTGTCCCTTTTGGAATACCCTTTCTAAAGCTCCTTTCACACGGGGCAGCGGAGGTGCGGTGGCAGTATAGCGGCGCGTTTTTTAGTGCCGCTATACTGTTGTATTTACCGCGATATTCGGCCGCTAGCGGTGCGGTTTTAACCCCCGCTAGCTGCCGAAAAAGGGTTAATATCGCCGGCTCTGCGCAGGAGCATTGCTGGAGGTATTACCGCGGTTTCCCATTGATTTCAATGGGAAGGAGCGGTGGCGGTATAGCGGCGCGATTTTTAGCGCCGCGATAGCGTCGTATTTACTGTGATATTCGGCCGCTAGCGGTGCAGTTTAAACCCCCGCTAGCAGCCGAAAAAGGGTTAATGCCGCCGGCAATGCTCCTCTGCAGAGGCGCGTTGCCGGCGGGATTACCGCGGTTTCCCACTGATTTCAATGGGAAGGAGCGGTAAACACCCCTCTCTTATACCGCTCCAAAGATTCACCTAGCAGGACTTTTGGAGTGGTCCTGCTAGCGCACCGCTTCAGTGTGAAAGCCTTCGGGCTTTCACACTGAAGACTGCAGGGCACGATTTTTTCCAGGCGGTATAGCGGACGCTATTTTTATCGATAAACCGCCTGAAAAACGTGTCGGTGTGAAAGGGGTCTAAACCTACAGGCTGCAAGTGTACCTGTCATCTGTACATGAACGGAAGAAGCCATGCTGTGCGTTTACAGTTCTTTCAGAAGCTTGTAAAACGGCCTCCTCTGTGTGTACGTGACAGGTACCCTTGATCAGGAGAGAAAATAGCGCTGCTGTATTTGTACAGTGTAAATTCTGGGTTCGGCAAAGAGCTGTGACTTGTGAGTTTTATTTAAGTAATAAAATCTAAAAATAAATCTGTCTTTTTTTTCTTTTTTTTTTTCTCAGGTTATATGAGCGGTGTTTATTTTTTATGTTGAGTTCTCATATTTGAGTTTATCTATTTTTCCTGTACTGCAATAGTCCAACTGCCCGGCTTTCTCTGCCTTTTTGGTTTTGGGGACCAAAAGTCCAACCTCTCTTCAATTCAAATTTTTGGATGATGGTACTGTTAGTTAATAAAATGTATGTGTTGTTCTTTAGAGGCTAAAATTCAATTCAACGCACAATTGTCGGAAAATTTTAAAGCATGCTATCCCACATCTGTCCGCAGAAAATCCGACAACAATTGTCCAATGGACCGTACAAACGGTAGAGCTGGGCGATTTTTGGCCCCCAAAAAATCTGAGATTTAAAAAAAAAAAAAAAAACTTGATTCACGATTCGAATAGTTTTTGTTTTTTCCTGATGGACACCGGTCCTAAGTTTTTAGGCACCGGTCTTAAGCTGCGGCCTTACCTAAAAAACTTAGGACCGGCGCTCCGCGGACTAGGCCGAAGTCGCGGCGTCGCCTAAAACAGGGCTCAACAAATCCCGGTCGCCATGGCGACTAGAAATAGTGTCCTGGCGACTTGGCTTGGAAGGTGGCGCCATCTGGTGGTGGCCGTTGGTATTACAAGTTAAGCATTACAAGTTAAACAGCAATTCTAATGTCATTTTTCACTATTTTTCACTGCCATATTCTTCCCTCTAATTAGAATCCCCAAACATTATATATATTTTTTATATCCTAACACCCTAGAGAATAAAATGGTGATTGTTGCAATACTTTCTGTCACGCCGTATTTGCGCAGCGGTCTTACAAGCGCACTTTTTTGGGTAAAAATTACACTTTTTTTAATTAAAAAATAAGACAACAGTAAAGTAATCCCCATTTTTTTTTATTTTATGAAAGATAATGTTACGCCGAGTAAATTCATAACCAACATGTCACGCTTCAAAATTGCGTCCGCTCGTGGAATGCCGACAAACTTTTACCCTTTAAAATCTTCATAGGTGACTTTTAAAAAAATCTACAGGTTGCATGTTTTGAGTTACAGAGGAGGTCTAGGGCTAGAATTATTGCTCTCGCTCTACCAATCGCGGCGATACCTCACATGTGTGGTTTGAACACCGTTTACGTATGTGTTCGCTTCTGCGCGCAAGCCCATCGGGACGGGGTGCGTTTTCTGGCTCCTAACTTTTTTAGCTGGCTCCTAGATTCCAAGAAAATTTGTCAACCCCTGGCCTAAAACATCCTGCCCGCAGCTCGCTGCGATCCTGGGTCCTAATGGGAAAAAATAAATCGATTTGGTCAAAATCTGAATCGATTTTTCCTCGCAACTCGATTCAAGATTCAAATCGATTTGTTTTCCCCAACCTTAACACAAGTTCCGTGTTGATACGTTATCCATTTTACATACTGTGAGCCGAGTATAGGTAGCAAGGAGGGTGAGCACACCCTCATGCCGCGTACACGCGACCGTTTTTCAGGTTCTAAAAATTTTTATTTTTTTCATGTCATTAAAAACGATCGTGTGTGTGGGCTTCAGAGCATTTTTCGGGTTCTAAAAAATGGGCAAATTTTTTTTCGAACATGCTCTATTTTTTCACAACGTTTGTAAGGTTGTAAAAAATGATCGTGTGTGGGCTTTAACGGCGTGAATAAAACGCGCATGCTCAGAAGCAAGTTATGAGACGAGAGCGCTCGTTCTGGTAAAACTAGCGTTCGTAATGGAGTAAGCACATTCATCACGCTGTAACAGACAGAAAAGCGCAAATCGTCTTTTACTAACACAGAATCAGCTAAAGCAGCCCCAAGGGTGGCGCCATCCGCATGGAACTTCCCCTTTATAGTGCCGTCGTACGTGTTGTACGCCACCGCACTTTGCTAGAGCATTTTTTTTTTCACGATCGTGTGTAGGCAAGGCCATTATAATGATCGGGTTGAAAAAAACGTTTTTTTCTAGAGCCTGAAAAACGTCATTTTTTTTCACAGATACCGGTCCAACAATGTAACGACACATAGTGGTTTAATTTTGTGCTATTTACATGATGTTTCTATACAGTGATCCAAACAAGTAAAAAAAGTTAAGAAAATAGTTGCGCTACTTAACCACTTAAGACCCGGACCTTTAGGCAGCTAAAGGACCTGGACAGTTTTTGCGATTAGTCACTGCGTCGCTTTAACTGACATTTGCACGGTCGTGCAACGTGGCTCCCAAACAGAATTGACGTCCTTTTTTCCCCACAAATAGAGCTTTCTTTTGGTGGTATTTGATCACCTCTGCGGTTTTTATTTTTTGCGCTATAAACAAAAATAGAGCGACAATTTTGAAAAAAATTTTATATTTTTTTTCCTTTTTGCTGTAATAAATATTCCCCAAAAATATATAAACATTTTTTCCCTCAGTTTAGGCCGAAACGTATTCTTCTACCTATTTTTGGTAAAAAAAAATCACAATAAGCATTTATCGATTGGTTTGCGCAAAATTTATAGCGTTTACAAAATAGGGGATAGATTGTTGAGCCCAATTGGCCTGTTTTCAGCTTATAAGCCTCTGACTCGGGAGCCCCTGGTAGAGCAGACAGAGGATCAAGAGTCTAGAGGGGCACAAGCGCCTGATGGTAAGCTGGTTAGCGGACCGGATGTGGAGGCAGGCAGGCAGGTGTTGGAAGGGTCCTGGGAGGATACCACAGCAAACAGGAACCGAGATATGGCACTTGCGGGATAGGAGCCAAGCGGATGGCACAATCAAGTTCAGGTTAGTGGATCATGAAACTGGAACGGATCCGAAAGGGTTAGTCAAGTCCAGGCCGGGTCGATTTATCGGGCGGGCAGACAACAGAGCCAGGGGTTGAGCAGAATCGGTAGTCAGATCAAGCCGGGTCAGGGGCAGGCGGAAGAGGTCACAGGAAGCCCGGTCAGGTAAACAGGAAACAAACGGATAAGCAGGTGCAGATTCTTCAGGGAACACTGTAGACTGGTCAGCAAGATGGTGAGGGGCCAGACTGTTTAAATAGCATGTCTTGGCGCCAAAGCGCCGTCAGCGCACACGCTCCCGCCGCGTGCGCCACGCACTCTGCTGCAGCGCACGCAAAGGCGCGCCAACGCGCATGCGTCGGGACTGAATTCTACTGCCGTTGCCATTGGTGGCTAAATTGCTGGATCGTCTACCATGACATTATCACAAAGATGGGTGATCCCCACGCTCGAGGACATTCACCTGAATGGAGAAATCCAAGTGTGTAATAGGTTGAGAAGAACGCCAAATGAAAAATCCCTAGAAGTTCAAAGTCTTTATAGGTCAACTGGTTCCAACGAGCAGGGCAAAGCATAGCCAATGTGCTTTGGGGGCCACACGATCTCCCTTCATCAGTGAGTGACAAACTTTTATATAGCGCAACACATGCGAACTGAATCGCCTCTGGGCGCTTAGTATCCGTTCCCTACTGTCCTTTTGCCTTCAGAAAAGATGGGTTTTGAGGTTTTTTTCTGAAGGCCATGTGATTCACCTCCATTTGGATGCTGGTTGGTAGAGCGTTCCATAGTCTAGGTCCCTGGACTGCAAATCTTCGTTCTGCTTTGGCCTTGTATCTGGCTGTGGGTATCTGGAGTAGATTTTGGTCGGTGGATCGGAGAACGCGATTGGGGTTGTGACTTTTAAATTTTCCGCATAGATATTGGGGGGGCGTTTCCTCGAACACACTTATGCATTAGGTAGAGTGCCTTAAAAGTAATTCTGTCTTTTACTGGCAACCAATGAAGGGATCTCAGTGAAGGTGAGATTGATTCCCATGTTTTTTTTCCCAGTCACGGGTCCAGTGGCCGTATTTTGAACGACTTGCAGACGAGAGATTTGGTATTTTGGGAGTCCGAGGTAGAGGGCATTTGCATAGTCGAGTCTGGAGTTGATAATTGTTCCCGCCACGACTGCAATGTCTTCTTTCGGGATAAAGGGGGTGAGTCTACGTAGTAGGCGCAGCAGATGGTGCGATCCGCTGACTACTGACCCTATTTGTGCGTCCATTGTCATGTGGGTGTCAAAAATGACTCGGAGACTTTTGACTTTGGTGCTGGGGGTGATGATTTGTCGCAGAATGGGTGGCGGTGTCCATGTCCATGTCAGGGCTAGAGGAAAAGTTTACTATAACAACACAAAATGATGATAAAGAAAAAATTGCTACTAAATATCAATTTTATAATCAACAATTCGAAACTGAGAAGCCCCAACAGGAAAGGATCAAAGTTCATTCACCGTGTTTTCATCCCACAACCTCATTTACGCCGCGTTTGTAGAAAAATGTCCCTACTTTCCAAATAAAAGCCTCATTCATTGATCAGGTTATTTATTAATGGACAATCGCAGATGTTCCCATGCGTGTGAAGGTTTTCGTATCTTTGAACATTGTTGATCCCTGAGCTTCTCTCCAGAAGAGTCTTGTTGGCTCTCTATAAAGTGGTGAATGCGATAAGAAATTGATAATATTCGTGAGAAATCGCTGATGATGTATTTAGTATCTCGCTATCTTGCAGACGCAGTTTATATCGAATAATTATTGCAGCTCTTCTGCCAGGAAAAGGTCCCAACCTCCCCCTAAACGATCACAAAAACACGGGAGCTATCTCTCCGGGGGATGGACTTTGACAGCGCAATTAAACTGCTGCACAAAATAACCCCCAACAGGGAAATGCCTATAAGTGCTGCCCGGGCAGCTGAAGGACCACGTCGCCCTGCGTTCACATTACTGGCACCCCACTGGACAACTCCTAGACGTTTAATGTATGAAAGGTACTAGAGAAGACATCAGGAAGATGGCGGCATTACAGGTGACCCTACTAATCTGCATGCTGTACCTGAACCCTGTACATGGTGAGTGTCCTTATCCTACTAATATATGCAGTGGCGGTGCATCCATAGTGGGCGCAGGAGCGCCGCCCCCTCTCTCCCCTTTACCCGTCACTCAAGTCAACAATACATAGATGCATTGCATGCATCTATGTATTGTCGCCGCTGCCGCCCACTATTCAGATGGCCGGCCCCCTGGTGAGCGTCATCTGAATAACAGCAGTTGGTTGGTTTTTGGAAGTGCCTCAGAGCCAGACTGTGGGCTCTAATTGGCTTCCAAATAGTTAACCAGGGGACGCACAGAGTGTGCGTTCCCTGGTTAATACTGACACGCGTCTCAGCCAATCAGGTTCACCAGGTTTAGTTACCGGTAACCTGATTGGCTGAAGCGACATTGAGGGAGCGTGGAGGGAGGATGGCTGACCCGAGAAAGCTAAGTGCCAGGTGGGGGGGGGGCGGCAATCTGGTGGTATTTGAGGGGGCAATCTGGTGGCATTTTATGGGGAAAACTGGCGGTTTTCGAGGGGGCAAACTGGCGGCAATTGATGGGCACAGTGGCGACAATTGATGGGCACAGTGGCGACAATTGATGGCACAGTGGCGACAATTGATGGCACAGTGGCAACAATTGATGGCACAGTGGCGACAATTGATGGCACAGTGGTGACAATTGATGGCACAGTGGTGACAATTGATGGCACAGTGGCTGTGTTTCATGGCATGGCACAGTGGCGACAATTGATGGCACAGTGGCTGTGTTTGATGGCATGGCACAGTGGCGACAATTGATGGCACAGTGGCGACAATTGATGGCACAGTGGTGACAATTGATGGGCACAGTGAGGCTGCAATTGATGGGCACAGTGAGGCTGCAATTGATGTTTCTTTTTTTCATTTGTTTGCGCCCCTCCAAAAATTGACCACCAGCCACCACTGAATATAAGAGGGCTGCAGAGTATTGATCTATCTCATCTATCAATGAAATGTACATAATATATTCTGCAGATAACCCCATTGCTAACATCTCTAGAGATCTGCACAACATTGCTTTGTCCCACCTTTACCCTAACGGACACTGTAACGAAACGTCCCACACTTTGCTTGAGTGCTTACATCATATACCACTTCCTCCCAGTCTGAATATAGATATCAGATATTCCAACCGCTCACAAGGATAAAACAAGACGATACTTACTTGATTGCTGAACATGGACTGTTTATTAGAACCAGAATACAAGTCTTATATACAGTAGCAGAGGAGGTTCCTACCTTCTGCTCATATTACTCTAAAAATACACCTGTAACAAATTAACATGAGCTAATTGACTAATCCCTTAAAGCAGCCGATGTGACTCTGTGCATTCTTCCCACTGATCACCAATGTAAGGGACATTCTTCCCACTGATCACCAATGTAAGGGACATTCTTCTCACTGATCACCAATGTAAGGAACATTCTTCTCACTGATCACCAATGTAAGGGACATTCTTCTCACTGATCACCAATGTAAGGGACATTCTTCTCACTGATCACCAATGTAAGGGACATTCTTCTCACTGATCACCAATGTAAGGGACATTCTTCTCACTGATCACCAATGTAAGGGACATTCTTCCCACTGACCACCAATGTAAGGAACATTCTTCTCACTGATCACCAATGTAAGGGACATTCTTCTCACTGATCACCAATGTAAGGGACATTCTTCTCACTGATCACCAATGTAAGGGACATTCTTATCACTGATCACCAATGTAAGGGACATTCTTTTCACTGATCACCAATGTAAGGGACATTCTTCCCACTGATCACCAATGTAAGGGACATTCTTCTCACTGATCACCAATGTAAGGGACATTCTTCTCACTGATCACCAATGTAAGGGACATTCTTCCCACTGATCACCAATGTAAGGGACATTCTTCCCACTGATCACCAATGTAAGGGACATTCTTCCCATTTACCCCCAAGGTAAGGAGCATTTATTTCCCTGCCCCCCATTTAAATGGTCTTATGAGAAGTACCCCGGGACTTCTAATGAGCTCTCTAAATCTTGTGCTTTGCAGCAGTGGACTGGATGGCAAATTACATGGATGGAATGATAGAACAAATCTCTCGATATGGGCTGCAGGTAAGGGAGTCCGATGACTGCATTACAGTTTATATAGTGGATAGTAGATCTCCCTCAGCAACAATAGATCCCCCTACCAGCAACAGTAGACCCCCCCCCCAACAGCAATAGATCCTCCAGAAAACACCTGCAACAATTGAGCCCACCCTGCAACAGTAGATCCCATCCAGTAACAATATTCCTCTCCCTTGTAACACTACACTCCCACCCAGCAACAATAGATCTGTAGCTGAAATGCGCTAGGTTGTTTGTTTGTTTTTTGTGCTCTGCATTTCTTTTTAATCAAGGAGAATTCAATTTTTTTGTATTGTACACTAAGGGTATATGATATATGAACACAGGGATATGCAGCCATACAGTGTTAAATACAAGTGTATTTCGGCCCCCGGAAGCCACAGGTGATGTGTACAAATCAATTACAGGATACAGTAGCACATGATGCTATGGTCCTAAACCACAGAAGCATATGGACAGCTGCCTTAAGCTCACAATGCATACTATCCAAAGGAATCATTTTCCTCTCTTCCTACAATTTAATATTTGGACCTCTGATAGATGAAATCATATTCCCTCTGATCATTAAAAAATGACAATTGTTGTGTATAAAGACCAGAGATGAACACACACTATATTACCAAAAGTATTGGGACGCCTGCCTTTACACACACATGAACTTTAACCACTTAAGACCTGGACCTTTAGGCAGCTAAAGGACCCGGACAGTTTTTGCGATTCGGCACTGCGTCGCTTTAACTGACAATTGCGCGGTCGTGCGACGTGGCTCCCAAACAAAATTGGCGTCCTTTTTTTCCCACAAATAGAGATTTCTTTTGGTGGTATTTGATCACCTCTGCAGTCTTTTCTTTTTTGCGCTATAAACAAAAATAGAGCGACAATTTTGAAAAAAATTCAATATTTTTTACTTTTTGCTGTAATAAATATCCCCCAAAAAAAAATATATATATATATATATATATATATATATATATATATATATATATATAATATATATATATATATATATATATATATATATATATATATATATATATATATATAAATATAATATAATATAATATAATATATATATATATATATATATATATAATATAAAAATCCTCAGTTTAGGCCGATAAGTATTCTTCTACCTATTTTTGGTAAAAAAAAAAATCACAATAAGCGTTTATCGGTTGGTTTGCGCAAAATTTATATCATTTACAAAATAGGAAATAGTTTTATTGCATTTTCATAAAAAAAAATTTTTTTACTACTAATGGTGGCGATCAGCAATTTTTTTCGTGACTGCGACATTATGGCGGACACATCGGACAATTTTGACACATTTTTGGGACCATTGTCATTTTCACAGCAAAAAATGCATTTAAAATGCACTGATTACTGTGAAAATGACAATTGCAGTTTGGGAGTTAACCACAAGGGAGCGCTGAAAGGGTTAAGTGTGACCTCATTTGTGTTTCTAACTGTAGGGGGGTGTGGCTGTAGGTGTGACGTCATTGATTGTGGTTCCCTATAAAAGGGAACACGCGATCAATGACGGCGCCACAGTGAAGAACGGGGAAGCTGTGTTTACACACAGCTCTCCCCGTTCTTCAGCTCCGGGGACTGATCGCGGGACTCCAGTGGCGATCGGGTCCCGCGGTCACGGAGCTTCGGACCGGGTCCGCAGGCGCGCGCCCGCGACCCACGGCTGGGAACTTAGAGGACGTACCTGTACGTGCTTGTGCTCAGCCGTGCCATTCTGCCGACATATATGTGCAGGAGGCGGTCCTTAAGTGGTTAAGTGTGATGGACCTTTCAAAGCCTTGTGTGATTAAATAAACAATATCGTTCGATCATCTTCAGCAATTTCCAGAGAAGGCTGCAGGTCGAATGAGCTACCACCGACAACTTGCCTGTCCTGACACCTCCCCCTCTCCTCTGACACCCACTACAGGTAAGTCACTGCGTTTCATAATCTCTTTCTTTAGTGCATCTAAAGACAAAAAAATGTAACAAATGGTTAGCCTATGAGGAATGGGTTAGACTTGTTGTATTTTGTATTTGTTAGGTGGATAATGTGGCCGTAAATAATATATATTTTTTCTGCTAACCTGAAATATAATATAGTAAAATATAATGTGGCACCCTCTAGAGTGGTAGTGCAGACAAATTGTAGTCTGGCCCAGGGATAAACCTGAGTAATCTGGGTCAGGGTTATCAGAGGCCAGGGCTGGATGACCTATCCTGGCATCTCTCTGGTGCCTCCCCCTGATTCTAGAATGTTGGAGAATATTCTAGAAGTTAGTGGATGGAAGCTAGGAGGGGTTGCCTTGTAGGGGCCCTTAGACAATCCCCCAGAAAAGGGCTAAGGAGCCCTTAAATAAAAAGGAGACATGCCAGCTGGAAAGGTGAAGAAGTAGTGCCGAGGGAGTCTGTCGGTGGCTCTTGAGGGACCCCTGCTGGGAAGGGAGAGGTTTACCTTGGGTTGGAGCTTAGGGGGGGGCTGGAAGGATGCTACCACAGGAGGCAGTTGGAGGGACCCTAACCAGACAGACAGAAGGGAGAGCAATGAGAGACGGTGAGTAGATCAGCACAGTGCAGGGACAGACAAGGGCAGAGACTGCCAGCTGTAGCAGGTCTTTCTTGAACACGTGGAAATTTTCACTTAGGGGTGTACTCACTTTCGTTGCCGGCGGTTTAGACATTAAAGTGGTTGTATACCCTTTTTTTATAACTTTATGCTACAGGTAAGCCTGTAATAAAGTGGTTGTAAACCCAACCAGGCAATTTGCACCTAGATTAAGGCTTACCTGTAGGTGCAAGAAATATCTCCTTAACCTATACGGTTAAGGAGATATTTGCAGAAAACACTGCGCTGATGTCTACGGCGCATGCGCACACTGAGCGTTCCGGTTTTATCAATGGGATAATGCGCCGATACAAGGAAGACGCTCCGAGGGGGCATGGCGGCGGCGGAGGGGGAATTGAGGAGTGCTTCGGGGGCTTTGATTTCAGGCAAGTGCCACATAATGATCTCAGGTAGGTGCCACATAATGAGCTAGTATGCATACTAGCTCATTATGCCTTTTTCTTGCAGTTTTTTTTTTTTACAGGAATTTTTTTTGGGGGTTTACTTCCTCTTTAAGGCTTACATACACTCGGCGGCTATGGATGCAGAGTGTATGACACGGGAGCGCGCCCAAAAGGGAGAGAGCTTCCCAGAGGGGGCTAGCTATTGCGGGCAGGAGCCGCAAGAGCTGCCATGGGACCCCAGAAGAGGAGGATTGGGGCCACTATGTGCAAAACGAACTGCACAGTGGAGGTAAGTATGACATGTTTGTTATTTAAAAAAAAATAAAAACTGAACCTTTTAGTGTCACTAAATCCAGAGGTGATCATATATCACCAAAATAAAGCTCTATTTGTGTGAAAAATAAATGAAACAAATGTAATTGGGGTATAGTGTTTTATGACCGTGCAATTACCAGGTAAAGTAGCCCAGTGCTGAATATCAAAAAAATGCCCTGGTCATGAAGACAGTAAAACCTTCCGGAGGTCAAGTGGTTAAGAGACGAACTAAAGTCTGGAGGCGCATGCGCGGCGTGTAGGATGGCGGACGTGTGAGAGAAGAGCTCCGGTCCCCATCTCTCTGTTCGCGGCTCCTGCTCAGCTCACACCACATTATCCGCTCCAGGAGCGAAAAATCGGCTTCCAAAAAGCGACGTACAGAGGATTTATCCCGCTGCCATCGTCGCGGCCTATCCACACCATGGAGCGTTTGTACAGATACCGTTAAATCCCGCCCAACGGTCAAAAGTGTACCTTTGCTGGACCACAGCTCCCAGCAATCCCAACCACCTGACACTGCAGCTGTAGTGACCGTGGCTGTACTAGATCTCAGGCTGCAATCACTTCTCCAGGACCTGGCCCACAATATTGCAAGAGAGGTGGGTAAAAATAGCACACGAACTTCGGGGGAGATCGATCAATTGGGGGAGGGCACTGACACCTTGGAGAGCAAGTTCGATGAGTTAACTCAGTATGTCCATGTACTGGAGGAAGATAATGCCGCCATGAAGCACACAGTCTCCCAGCTCCAGTTACAGCAGGAAGATCTGGAAAATCGAGTAAGGCGGCAGAACTTGAGAATCCAAGGGATCCCCGAAACGGTCAGTGATAAGGAGCCCTACCTTCTGGGCCTGTTTGTTACCTTAGCTCCCCACATCCTAGACATAGATTGGCGACTTGATCGGGCCCACAGATCTCTAGTTACAACCCCCCCCCCCCCCCCCGGCTCTTACCACAGAGACGTTATCGTATGTTTCCACTTCTATGAAAGTAAGGAAGCCCTCACAGTCGCAACCCGCAACAAATCACGCATTGACTTTAAACAATCCAAGATCCAAATATTCAGCGATCTTTCCCCAATCACTTTGACAAACTAAAGTCTAACTCCAGCTAACATTTTTTAAGCAATTATAGCCATGTTTTTTTTTTGGGGGGGGGGGGAGGCAGGGCCGATCCTAGGGTCACAGGCGCCTGGGTGCAGAAATATTTCTGGCGCCCCCACATGGGCATTGTCGTTTTACTAACTCCTCCCCTTTACACATGTTTCTATGGCAATGACTCAACCACAGAGATGCTCCCCCACAAAGTCCTCATTACCCTGGTATCCTTACATGATCTCTTAACAATAAACAAAATACAGGAAGAGAAGCAGAGTACTTTATTGGGACCTAGAGGGGGGACTCTCTGATGGACACAGCGAGGGCTTCTGTTAGTGAGTCTGTTAGAAAGACCCCCAGACATACTACAGACATGATACAGGAGACGGCCAGAGACTGCAGACATGATACAGGAGATGGCCAGAGACTGCAGACATGATACAGGAGACGGTCAGAGACTGCAGACATGATACAGGAGACGGTCAGAGACTACAGACATGATACAGGAGACGGTCAGAGACTGCAGACATGATACAGGAGACGGTCAGAGACTGCAGACATGATACAGGAGACGGTCAGAGACTACAGATATGATACAGGAGACGGTCAGAGACTGCAGACATGATACAGGAGACAGTTAGAGACTGCAGACATAGTACACAAACAAGGAGAGAAGGAAGGAGGGGAGAACTCTGGCACTTTGGCGCCCCCACCTCTGCAGGCGCCTGGGTGCAATACAGCCTGTGCACCCTGCCTAGGATCAGCCCTGGAGGGAGGTTTGAACCACATTAATAAAAACTGAATGTTTCAAGCATTCCTGCCAGTGTTGTCTTTTTCTAGCACATATAAAGTTCATTCAGTCACTGACGAATCATTTCCTTCCTGACAGCCGACCGTGTCAAGCCCGCTGATGTTAAAATCGTAGCCGCCTTGGGAGACTCATTAACGGTAGGAGATTCCGGGTGATCTTTGGGTGTTCAGAAAACTCCAGTTGAATTTCTGAGCCATCTGATTAATGTGTTTTATTATTACAGACAGCCATTGGGGCCAACGCAACCAACGTCCTGCAGCTCCCAACCGAATACCGACAGTTCTCTTGGAGGTAAGCAAGTCGTATACAGATAGGGCCAATTCACACCATGTGCGGCGGTGACGGGCGTTTTACCGCGTGTTAAATGTCTGTCACTGCAAGGAGGCCTGGGACAAGGGGTGGCTGCCCTGGGATCGTTTCCTATGTGTCCCATTTAGTGCTGGGACAAGGTCATCTAGAGCCCAGGGCGAACATGCCAAACTGCCCCCCCCCCAATGTATAACCATTATGTGTCAGCAAAACCCCCCCCCCCCCCAAAAAAAAAAAATAGAAAAAAAGTGATCACTAATTTGTATGCTTACTTCCTAAGTATAAATCCCCCCCCCTTCCAATACCAATCCACCCCCTTGGCCCCCCCCCCCCAAGAAAAAAAATCCGTCCTAGCACAAATCCTCTCACTTACATTTCCCCTCTTAGTACACCTCTTCTGCCCCCATCAAATACCCTCTCCCAGCACAAATTCCCCTCCTCGCACAAATCTCCCCCCCATTCCCCTCTAAACACAAATCCCCCCCAAATTTCCCCTCCTAGAACAATACTTACCACCTGCAGCCCCCACAAATGTCCCCTTCCAACACAAATCCCCTCTCCCCCAATCTCCTTATGGCACCTCCCACCTCACGTGATACCACAGTGCCCAGGGCCGCCGTCCCTCCTGCCCACCCCAATTCCATTCACACTGCAACACAGCCTAGCGCTGTGCTGTGATAAAATGCAGACATAATGCAATTTATTGCAGTGCACCGGCCCGAATCGCACTGCATTGTCGGCATTGCAGCGCATCACGCTACCCAACATTGCAGTGAATGTGAAAGTCTTATGTTTTGTACAATTTCAAATTAAAGTTCTACAAAAGCCCCCCCCCCCAAAAAAAAGGGAACCGTGTGATGCATAGCTCCCAACTGTCCCGGATTTGGAGGGACTGTCCCGGATTAGGAACAATGTCCCGCTGTCCCTCTTTCCTCCTCAGTTGTCCCTCATTTTGCTCCGATCTATATAGTTGTATATAAAATCCACTATTTATCTTTCAAAAAGTGTTTTCCAGGGGAAAGAACTTACTAAAGCCTCTTGCAGCCAATGTTAGGGCTAGACATGTGTACTTCCGAGAAATTAGTTAATTTTTGTTTTATTCGTTTTTTAGCTTTTATCAGGAAATTTAGAAATTCAAAAATATGAAAATTTGGAATTAGGAATTCAGAAATACTAAAATTCTGAATTAGAAAATTCTGAAATTTCTAAATTTTCTCATTTCCGATTTTGGAATTTTTCAGAATTTCCAGTTTTAGAATTTTTCCTATTCAAATTTTTTTGCATTTCAATTTTTGAATTTTGACTTTCCGATTTTCGAAAAAGAAACTTCAAATTTTCACATTTCGGAAATTCAGAATTTCCGAATTTTGAAATTTCAGAAATTAGTAATTTTGGAAAAACGGTAATTTCGGAAATTACCGTAGTAATTTCGGAAATTGGTATTTTCGGAAATTCGAAAATTCGGAATTTGACGTTTCAGAAATTAGAAAATTCAAAAATTCGGGAATTTAAAAACTCTGAAATTCGGAAATTTCGGAATTAGCGAATTTGTCAAAATTCGTAAAAAAACTAATTCAGAACTAAACGAATTGCACATGTCTAGTTGCGGCCTCCCTAGGAAGCAGGGGTGTATTTAGGTCTTGTGCTGCTCTAGGTCTGACTAAATTCATGCACCCCCTAATTTAAATATGACCCACCCCTTCCTGTCAAGGCCACACCCCTTGTGGTTTAAGACCCACCCTGAAATTTTCAAGTGGGGACACTAGTTCTGATGGCCTGGGGGGGCAATGGATTCCCTTAATTTGCATAGATTTCCTGTTTGGCTATGGGGCAGGAAGTGAAATCTCTGCAATGGGACAGGGATGGTAAAAAATTAGAAGCCCCCCCCCCACAGTTGCAGAATGCCAACCGCCCACATACTGGAAGCAGTGCGACCGATTTATGGGGGCGCTAAACTAATTTGCCCAACAGGGTAGCGCAAGCCGGCGGGGACACTGTCCGTGCTGCCCCCCTACAAAGTGCTGCCCTAGGCCTGGGCCTTGTTGGCCTAGGCCAGGATACAGCATTGCTAGGAAGACAGGAGACAGGAATCTGGTACAGGAAAGGGTTCTGTTCCTATCAGAATTTGGAAAGTATGGAGGTTGACCCAAGATGCAGGAGGTGATGTAGGAGGTGATGTTGCAGTCTCTCTTCTCTCCCGCCGCTCACCGTGGCTCGGCTTCACGGAGTGCCACCAGTCCGCGGCCCGGGGGGGGGTTGGGGACCCCTGCTATAGACAGAACCTCCACCTGCTACAATTTTATACATTGATATCATTTTTTTTTTAATCTTTCCAGTATCGGAGGTTATGGAAATATATCTGATGTCATCACCCTGCCCAGTAAGTGTTTTTTACAGTGATTTCTATTGTTTAAATTAATTAAAAAAAAAAAATTATGAAAAAAATATGAAATGCATTTTTATAAAGAGTAATACCGAAATGTATTATTATAGCAGCTACCTACCATCCAGTATTGAAGGCTCTATTCTGAGCATTGACAATGCTTACAGGAGGGGCGGAGACAGACTGTTAAAAGGAAATCTCCCCATTGTGGGAGGGGCAGAGACACAAACTACTGCAGGAAATCTCATCATTGTGGGAGGGGCAGAGACACAAGCTACTCCAGGGAAACCTCCCCATTGTGGGAGGGGCAGAGACACAAACTAGTGCAGGAAATCTCCCCATTGTGGGAGGGGCAGAGACACAAACTACTGCAGGAAATCTCATCATTGTGGGAGGGGCAGAGACACAAGCTACTCCAGGGAAACCTCCCCATTGTGGGAGGGGCAGAGACACAAACTAGTGCAGGGAAATCTCACCATTGTGGGAGGGGCAGAGACACAAACTACTGCAGGGAATCTCACTATTGTGGGAGGGGCAGAGACACAAACTACTGCAGGGAATCTCACTATTGTGGGAGGGGCAGAGCCACAAACTACTGGGGGAAATCTCACCATTGTGGGAGGGGCAGAGACAAACAACTCCAGGGGAACCTCCCAATTGTGGGAGGGGCAGAGACACAAACTACTCCAGGGAAACCTCCCCATTGTGGGAGGGGCAGAGACACAAACTAGTGCAGGGAAATCTCACCATTGTGGGAGGGGCAGAGACACAAACTACTGCAGGAAATCTCACCATTGTGTGAGGGGCAGAGACACAAACTACTGCAGGGAATCTCACTATTGTGGGAGGGGCAGAGACACAAACTACTGCAGGGAATCTCACTATTGTGGGAGGGGCAGAGCCACAAACTACTGGGGGAAATCTCACCATTGTGGGAGGGGCAGAGACAAACAACTCCAGGGGAACCTCCCAATTGTGGGAGGGGCAGAGACACAAACTACTGCAGGAAATCTCACCATTGTGGGAGGGGCAGAGACACAAACTACTGGGGGAAATCTCACCATTGTGGGAGGGCAGAGACAAACAACTCCAGGGGAACCTCCCAATTGTGGGAGGGGCAGAGACACAAACTACTGCAGGGAATCTCACTGTTGTGGGAGGGGCAGAGACACAAACTACTGCAGGGAATCTTCCCCATTGTGTGAGGGGCAGAGACACAAACTACTGCAGGGAATCTCCCCATTGTGTGAGGGGCAGAGACACAAACTACTGCAGAGACATGTGATCATTGAGGAAGAGACCTAGACATGCGGTTCATTTTTGTTCCGAACTGAAATTCGGTCAAATTTTTCATTATTAATTACAAAAGTAATGAATTTAAACAAATCCAAAATTACAAATCAAAATTTCAGACGAAATTCTAATTTCAATCAAATTAGAATTTTCAAAGAGAATAAAATAGAATAGAAAATAAAAGAATAGAAAAAAAGGGACAAAATAAATAAAATAGAGCAAAACAGAACAAAATAGAATAGAGAATAAAAGTACAGAATACAAAAATAGAATAGAAAATAAAGGAATAGAATAAAATAGAATAAAAATAGAATAGAATAAGAAATAATATAGAATTTCGAATAGGAAACATTTGAATAGAAAAGAATAGAAAATAAAATAGAATAGAAAATAATAGAATAAAATAGAATATAACAAAATAACCGTTGTAACGGAACCCCAAATGGGACAGGGGTTAACGCCGTTTAAGACATTCCATTCCGAACCCTAGACAGCTACCGGCACGCCACAATCCGGCAGACGAACCCCAATAACGAGACACACAGGTCTGTTTGAGGTTCAAACGAATAGAGAGTTTAATGGGAAACTCAGGCTTCTTATATACAGTTAGCAACCAATTATGAACAATGACTGAACTCCACCCACAGCATGATACAATGAGTCCAATACACATCTTTTGGGTAGACTTTCTGGCACCAGGTCTGACATGATTTACATGAGATATTTAACTAATCATTTACCCAGACAAGGTGGCTCTGAGATAGGCTCCTCTCACCTGCTATACAATACACATTCCTTTAGTAGACATAATTTACATCAGGGATCCTCAAACTACGGCCCTCCAGCTGTTGTAGAACTACACATCCCATGAGGCCTTGTAATGCACTGACATTCACAGACATGACTAGGCATGATGGGAATTGTAGTTCCTGAACAACTGGAGGGCCGTAGTTTGAAGACCCATGATTTACATGCTAATTAACTACAGCTGACAAGTCAGACATGTGCTAACTCACAACACACATTATCATCAATAGAACTTCACACAATACAGTGTCAATTAGCATAAAAATTGAAAGGTTCTTGGAAGCCAGACTAAGGTTAATTTACATGACAGTAGCAGACGACATTAACATCTTAACAGTCTGTGTTCCTACATTGAATGAGTCACTCTTTCTTATTGACCTGTTGGGTTCAGAATCAACAACCTGTAAATAGTTCTTGCAGACATTCTTGAATATATTGTGGATTACAGACCCATGTTAAAACAATCCAACACATGTCCCTTATTTCCTGGCTCAATCTGTGGAAGAGCTTCTGGGTCCCACAGCCCTCCCGTTACAACCGTTATTCAAATTTTGAATAGAAAAAAACAGAATAGAAAAAAATATATAATAGAAAAAAAAATAGAATAGAATGGAATATAACTAATCTTCCAAAATTCGAATTTTCGAATACAATAAATTTGATTTAGAATGGAATTTAGTTTGAATGCAATTTTGAAAAATTTGAATAGATTTGAATTCAAATAAACTAAACAAATTCCCAAAACGATTTAAATGAATATAACGAAATAAATTTATGTAAATAACGAATTGAAATGAAACACAAGAAATGTTTTCGTTCTGCACGTGTCTGACCCAGACAGTTGCACGTTCACCATTTTTCTTTGGTTATGTGATGTTTGTCACTTGTAGATATTTTGAAGATTTTTAATCCGGATTTGGTTGGCTTTGCGAAGAGAAGCACCTTGACCTACCGACCGGCTGAGCTGGAGGCTACTGGACTCAACCTGGCCAAAACTGGAGCCAATTCTTAGTAAGGATTATACATCTATTATATTATATTATGTATTTCAACCTGTTTGACAGTGTTTTATATCTTATATCTGGAGGGCGGTGATGTCACTCCTGTATTATATATCTTATATCTGGAGAGCGGTGATGTCACAGGTGTCACATTATTGCTCCATGGTGGAATTTATCATTTATGTGGATATTTATATTTTATCACCTTCTGCTTCATTTTCTTTCATTTCAGCTTATTTCCGGAGCAGACCAGACATTTGATTGATACCCTGAAAACTCTCCCGGTAATAATCTGATATATATATAAATCTATGGATAATACGGGGGGGGGGGAGGGGTTATTATGTGAAGTGTGGCTTTGTCGTGGCTCCGCCCCCCCCAGTGACACCGATAGGCCGATCCATTTGCCGCATTGTATTTCTCTGTCGGATTCGCTCTCAGTGTCTTTCTGTCTCATTAGGGGATAAACTACGAAGAGGATTGGAAAGTCATCACCATATTTATTGGCGCCAATGATCTGTGCGACTATTGCAAGAATAAGGTGCGCCGCGTTCTCATGATGTTACATTTCTCCATGACAGGTCCACTTTATTATCATCGCACTCCGGAACGAGTGATACTTGGGTACATTCTGTCTGGGGATACATTGTACAATAATGCTACAATCATAAACTGAAAAGTCAATTACAGATCAAATCAAATATTGTTCAACTCTCGCTCAATGAAAGATGGATTCTGATTGGTTCCTGAGTGTTACTGTTCCTGTCCGCTATAATTCAAGGATCAGCATTGAAGCGGTATTAACACCAGAAGCAAACATTTATTATATTGCAGCTTACCAATTCTTAGATGTGATGGCTGCAATAGTTTTCTTTTTTTTTTAGCCCTTCTTTCTCCTGCTTTCATCTGGTGATCCAGCCAGTAAGTCTGTTGTTTAACCACTTGCCGCCCGCCATATAGCAAAATGATGGCGGCAAAGTGGTTTCAATATCCTGACTGGACGTCATATGACGTCTTCAGGATATTGAGCCGCTGCGCGCCCCCGGGGGCGCGCATCGTGGCGATCGTTGTTGCGGGGTGTCAGTCTGACACCCCGCAACACGATCTAGGTTAGAGTCTATGATGGAGACTCTTTACCACGTGACCAGCCGTGTCCAATCACGGCTGATCACGATGTAAACAGGAAAAGCCGGTGATCGGCTTTTCCTCACTCGTGTCTGTCAGACGCGAGTAGAGGAGAGCCGATCGGCTGCTCCTGTGACAGGGGGGGTTTGTGCTGATCGATTATCAGCACAGCCCCCCAAGGATGCCCACTGGACCACCAGGGATGCCACTAGACCAACAGGGATGCCACCAGACCACCAGGGATGCCATGCCACCAGACCACCAGGGATGCCACCAGACCACCAGGGATGCCATGCCACCCTAGACCACCAGGGATGCCCACCACAGGTATGCCACCCTAGACCACCAGGGATGCCAATCAGAAATGAATAATGGATGCCAATCAGTGGGCATCACTGATTGGCAGGCATTATTGTTTGGCACTGATTGGCATCCATTAGTACAACACATTACAGTACATCAGTGCCACCTATCAGTGCCCATCCGTGACACCTATCAGTGCTCATCCATGCCGCCTATCAGTGCCCATCCGTGCCGCCCATCAGTGCCGCATATTGGTGCCCATCAATGCCACCTCATTTGTGCCACCTCATTGCTGCCTATGAGTGCCGACTTATCAGTGCCCGTCAGTGCAGCCCCATCAGTGCCCATCAGTGAAGGAGAAAACGTACTTATTTACAATGTTTTATAACAGAAACCCCCAAAAACTATTTTTTTTCTCAAAATTTGCGGTCATTTTTTTATTTTTTTTGCAGAAAAAAAAATCTCAGAGGTGATCAAATATCATGAAAAGAAAGCTCTATTTGTGGGGAGAAAATGATACAAATTTTGTTTGGGTACAGTGTAGCACGACCGCGCAATTGTCATTCAAAGTGCAACAGCGCTGAAAGCTGAAATTTGGTCTGGGCAGGAAGGGGGTGTAAGTGCCCGGTATGGAAGTGGTTAATAAAAAATAAAAAAAACAAGCTCTCCTGCAAATGTATCAGTTTACAGGGTCGAAACAAACCATTTGCCACTGGCAGGGGTGCTGACAATGATCAGCTTTTATTCAATAATGTAAAACCTTTTTAGGCGAAATGGAAAAAAAAAACTGATTATATAGTGTAAGCTGGAGCGTGTCTTCAGTTTGTTAGTGTATCTAAATCTGCTAATACAAATAACACCCCCCCCCTCCCTCCCCAGACTGACAATGCTGCTGTCCAAAGGTGCCCCCTGTGCTCCTTCACCCAGAGTAAGGGGGGGGGGGGGGCGCTCTAATACAAGAGGTGTGTTACTGGCCAGATCACCATGTGAGGGAGGAACACTTAAAAAAAAAAGAAAACAAATGCAGCCATCACATCTAATGGTTGGTAAGCTGCAATATATTGCATTTTTGGTTTTTGGTTTAATACCGCTTTATATGTCATCTACATTATTATATAAAATATTATATACTGACAGGTCTTCATAGAGGAGATCATAACGTCATGTATTATTCTCTTGCAGACGCTGTTCTCGGTAGAAACTTTTATCAGCAGTGTGACCGAGTCTCTGGATATGATGCAGAAAGAGGTACAGTATATCATATGAAATACGAGACTGTATGAGCTGCCCCTGTGTACAAATATATGGAGGCTTTACTGCACACATCTCTCATAGCAGAGGCGTAACTAGAACCTTCAGTTCCCCTGGTGCAAGAAGAGGAGAATCAGGGCCACTCTGCGCTAAACCCTTGCACAGAGGAGGGAAGTATAACGTGTTTGTTTAAAAAAATAAAACTGAAGCTTTAGTGTCTGTGACGGGAGGGCCGGTGGAACCCAGAAACCCTTGGAGAGGTTGGAAACCCCTTGTTTCAGCTCCCCATGCACCCATTATGTCTAAGTCAGGGCTCGACAAAATCTGGGCGCCAGGTCGCAATTGCGACAAGAAATTGTGACCCGCGCCCGCCGGTAATTGAGGCCGCGGCTTTGCAGCCTACAAGGCCACAAAGCCGCGGCCTCAATTACCGGCCGTCGCGGGCCCGGTGATCGCGCAGCGGGGGAGATGGGGGCGCACGGAGGCAAAGTGTGCCCCCGTGCGCCCACACCTCCCCCGCCCGCAACGGCCAGTAATTGATGCCGTGGCTTTGCGGCCTTGTGAAGTGCCAAGCTTCCTTCTGTGACCCGCGCCATCTGGTGGTGGCCGTTGGCATTACAAGTAAAACAGCAGTTATAATATGTAATTTTTCACTGCCATCTCCTTCCCTCTAATTAAAACCCCCAAACATTATATATATTTTTTATTCTAACACCCTAGAGAATAAAATGGCGATTGTTGCAATACTTTCTGTGACGCCGTATTTGCGCAGCGGCCTTACAAGCGCACTTTTTTTGGGGGAAAAAAACACTTTTTTTAATTAAAAAATAAGACGACAGTAAAGTCAGCCCAATTTTTTTTATATTGTGAAAGATAATGTTACGCCGAGTAAATTGATACCCAACATGTCACGCTTCAAAATTGCGTCCGCTCGTAGAATGCCGACAAACCTTTACCCTTTAAAATCTCCATAAGCGATGTTTAAAAAATTCTACAGGTTGCATGTTTTGAGTTACAGAGGAGGCCTGGAGCTAGAATTATTGCTCTCGCTCTAACGATCGCGGTGATACCTCACATGTGTGGTTTGAATACCGTTTACATATGCGGGCGCTACTCACGTATGTGTTCACTTCTGCACGCGAACTCGTCGGGACGGGGCGCGTTTTCTGGCTCCTAACTTTTTTAGCTGGCTCCTAGATTCCAAGCAAATTTGTCTAAATGGTCTAAATCACCCTGTGTCTATCCTGGCACAGGCTGGCTGAGAAAATATATATTGGATTACTTAAAATGGGACAGTATTATTTATCCACAGTATCTCCCGGGATAGATGTAAAGACTATTCTTGGTTTGTTTGATTCTGAACTCAACATGTTAGTTGAGAGAGCTGATCACATTGGCCTCTGTACAATGTAGGAGACGGGCCGACTCCTGCCGGAGCTCCTGCTATTGTCACAAGGTGTCCTGTGTTTATACTTATGATAATGTATAATCTACTGTGTGAAGCTCGGTGACAACAAGTCTGACCTATAGTGAAATCCTGATTTATCACAACAATGACCAGGAGGGCACTGAGTCACATCGGCTTCTTTAAGGGATTAGTTAATTAGCTCATGTTAATTTTATGTTTCTGGTTACAGGTGTATTGTTCAAATAATCTGAGCAGGAGGGCGGAACCTCCTCTTCTACTGTATATAAGACTTGTATTCTGGTTCTAACAAACAGTCCATGTTCAGCAATCAAACGAGTATCGTCTTGTTTGTAGTTGTCAGCGGTTGGAATATCTAATATCTATATTCAGACTGGGAGGAAGTAGTATATGATTAAAGCACTCAAGCGGAGTGTGGGACGTTTCATTACAGTGTCCCTTTACGAGAACCTCCAGCCCCCCCCCCCCCCACAAAAAAAATTAAAAGTCAGCAATTACAACAACTCTAGCTCCGGGCCCCACGGCAGCTGCATGGTGTGCTATGATTATAGATATGCCTTTCCTTGTCAATCATATCCAGCCTTTCCCACCTCAAGTGGTCCAGAGGATGGGGTCTGTTCTACATCATAATATTCTTCTCTCTTCAGCTGCCGCGATCCATTGTCAATGTGGTCCAGCTGCTCCAAATCTACAAACTCCGTCAGGTCAATGATAACAGTCTGGGATGTATCCTTCAAAGGTGAGATGCCGCCATTGTTGGTCTGTCATCCAATATTCCTCTACAGGTCATGGTCATCTGTCTAGGGTCACCATCTGTCCTGACCATTAAAGTGCATGTAAGGACAAACTTATTGTTATTTAACGAGGGGGTTCACCCTATAAAAAAAAAAATTTTCTAGCATTTAGCCTAGGTTCACACTGCTGCGAATTCAAAATCGCGGTAAAATGCGCGATTTTACCGCGATTTTGCGGCTGCGATTTTACCGCGATTTCGGCCGCAATTTAACGTAAATCGCGGCCGGAAATCGTAAAAAGTAGTACAGGAACTACTTTTTGAAATCGCAGATGCGGTGTCGCACTGATTAGGACAGTGCCATTGCCGACAATTGCCGCCGATTTGAGATGCGATTTGACATGTCAAATCGCATCTCAAATCGTTCCAAATCGTACCCAGTGTGAACCAGGGCTAAATTAAGCATAGTAGCGCGAGCTACAGTATGCCTTTATTTTATTTTTTTTGCCCCGTACTCACTGTGCAATCCTATAGTGAAGATTCCGACTCCCCGCGGGGAATGGGCGTTCCTATCCAGAGGGAAGATGATTGACGGCCGGCTCTGGCGTGTCACGCTTCTCCGGAAATAGCCGAAATAGGACTTGGCTCTTCACGGCGCCTGCGCATAGTCTGTGCGCAGGCGCCGTGAAGAGCCGAGACCTGTTCCGGCTATCTTCGGGGAGCGTGACGTGCCATAGCCGGCCGTCAATCATCTTCCCTCTGTATAGGAACGCCCATTCCCCGCGGGGAGTCGGAATCTTCACTATAGGATTGCACAGTGAGTACTCGCGCTACTATGCTTAATTTAATGCTAAAATTTTGTTATTGTGGGTGAACCACCGCTTTAAGTCTAGATAGAGAAATGAGGAGTTAGACCCTCTGCCAAGTTTTATTTTGGACTTTCGGTGACCATTATCATCAGTACTGGTGGGAAATGGGACAATTTTTGATTTATCATGAGAGCATAAGGGGAGGAAAATTCTCCAGTGGGAACAAATGTTCTGGTGACTAGTAATGAGCTTGGGTTTGGTCTGCAAGCCAGAAGTAAGTTCTTATTGCCGAGCCAATTAACTCTACCCGGGACGTTTCCCACTCCATAAGCTGCATGCACACAAATGCTGGTTATGCTTGTGACATCATTGATGTCACCATATTGTGTTAATGACACTGGCCATATTAGATCAATTAAATTTACCTAATACAGCTGTATTAGGTCAAAGAGTCAACATGGTCATGAGGCTATGCTAGGTCAATGACATTGATCTAATATGGTCATATGTCTTTGACCCAATATGGCCATGAGACCATATTAGATTAATGATGTCACAAGCTGCCTCTCTTGTCTGGGCCACAGCTGATTGGTTCGGAAATGACAGCTTACTTCTGTGTTTGGACCAAGCTCTTCATCACTGATGACAGCTAGGGTTGTCCCGATACCAATACTAGTATCGGTATCAGGACCGATACTGAGCATTTGTACTCGCGCAAATGCTCCTGCCGCTACTTTTTTTTTCCCCAGAGAGAGAGCGGGCAGAGAGAGCAGAGCAGTCCTAGAGAAAGCCAAGCCCTCCCCCCCCCCCCCCGCCCCTAGTTGATCAGCGCGGGGAACATTACAGCTTTCATTTGAATAGCTGTGTGTTCCCCCGCCGCGCCTCATCATGTATAGCCACTCCCCCTTGTCCGGGCACTTTGATAGACAGATCACCCGTCCCAGAATTGGATGGGTGATCTGTCTATCAAAGTGCCCGGACAAGGGGGAGGGGCTATATATGATGAGGCGCGGTGGGGGAACACACAGCTATTCAAATGAACGCTGTAATGTTCCCCGCGCTGATCAACTAGACGGCGGGGCAGGGGGGAGGGCTTGGCTTTCTCTTGGGGGCATGGCTGCATATTTACATGGCTGCATTTTTGTGGGGGACATGGCTGCATATTTGTGGGGACAAGGCTGCATATTTGTGGGGACATGGCGGCATATTTGTGGGGACATGGCGGCATATTTGTGGGGACAAGGCTGCATATTTGTGGGGACATGGCGGCATATTTGTGGGGACATGGCGGCATATTTGTGGGGACATGGCTGCATATTTGTGGGGACATGGCTGCATATTTGTGGGGACATGGCTGCATATTTGTGGGGACATGGCGGCATATTTGTGGGGACATGGCTGCATTTTTGTGGGGACATGGCTGCATTTTTGTGGGGACATGGCTGCATATTTGTGGGGACATGGCGGCATATTTGTGGGGACATGGCTGCATTTGGGGACACATTTAAAAAAAAGTATCGGTATTCGGTATCGGCGAGTAAATGGGAAAAAAAGTATCGGTACTTGTACTCGTTCCTAAAAAAGTGGTATCGGGACAATCCTAATGACAACGAAGATGGGAACTCCTTTCACTTTGGGGAGATTCTTCATACCTCCTGTTTTGTCTCTGAGAGATATGAAAATGAATGAAAATCTCCCCAGAAGGACATACAGTACATACCCTGATAGCGTCTTTAACTGTTCCCTACTCTATCCCAAACCCACCAAAAAATAAAAAGTTTACGCTCTACATACCCTTTAAATATCCAATTATATATATGTAAGTAGCGGTACCCCGTAGGGGCTGCTAAGTGTTGTGGCCCACCTATCACCCTGCCCAGCCCAGCATTCATCTCTCCGACACTCCATGACATAAAACAGTCCATGTACGTTGTTTTTTTATATTTTATTGAGGGGTTTGAACTTGGATGGGGTAAGGGAAGTATGGGATGCCCAATGGAATTAGCACAACTTGCTTGGGACAACTATATACACTCTGGTATATACAATCTAATCTTCACTACAGCACAACCCTTACTGCAGGCTATCACTCCTCAGCTCCTCCAGCACATTGCTTACTTGAGCTTCCACGCACAGCTAGCACAAAAATGGTAAGGCCCGACACCGACTCAGCCAGGCCTTTGCAATTGTCCTTTGCAGGCAGGGACTGCAGGCCCCTATAGTGTAGCAAAATATAGAAAGTTGCTGGTACTAGCTGTCCTACATGTGGCTACTGAGCCCAGTAACCATCTTCAGGCCCTGCCAGCCCTCCTGGCTGCAGCTGGCCTTCTCCACTACCCATGACACCACAGTCCATTCCTCTGGTTCTGCACCCATTCCAGACTGCATTCTCCCAGTCCTCTCAGGCCTGTGCATGTCACTCACCAGCCCTCCTCCTGGAGACTTGCCCAGCAGTGCTCTCTCCTGCTGTCATCTCCTGCTCCTCCTGTCCAGGACATCTCCACGATTTCTTGGAGGGCCCTATTTGCACCCGAGACCAGGCCCAAGGTCACCCCCCCCCAGACAGGGGGGCTCCCTCAAATACCCCAACAGCCTAGCACTCCATCTCCAGCTCTTCCACCCAAATATTTCAAGGTATTTAAGGTGGCCTGCCCCCCTGCCAATCCAAATTGGGGATTGGTCAGGGCTCCCTAAAACACCACAGGAAGCTCCACCTCTCCTCCTCTCTTTCTAGACCATTCTAGAAAACTCTAGAAAGAAGAGAGATGTCTCAGTGATGCTGCCTATGAGTCACCAGCTGCTACCCTGAGCCACACACAGATCAGACCAAAACAGACAAGCCTGGTTACCAGACAGGCCTGCCTAAATGTACCTGTCCTACAAAATCCTATCTCAAGCACCTACCTACCTAGAGGGTGCTACATGTATAACTTTATGTATATGTATATGTTTTCACATATATTCGAAGTATGATGTTATTATGTTACTTTCTGCTAACAATGGCGGGGATATGGTATGACCAGGAAGAGGTATGGTGGGAAGGAGAGAGACGGAAGTTTTTCCAACCATCACATTCCACTTGTGTTCCTCACCGCAGGTCCTTCTGTGCCTGTGTGGTGAAACCAAAAGAAAATTCTCCGGAGTTGTTGGAGGTCATGGATCAGAATCGCCAGTTCCAGGTAAATCTTCCTCTGTACCTTTATCTGATCACACTAATATTATCAAAGAACCCTCTGAATACCACGTAGAAGAAGATCCACTGAGCATTGTTGTTGTTGTATGTGGTCACGCTCCTCTAGCCTCTCATCTGTTCTCTTTCTTTCAGCTCCCACATATTATTTCTCTCCACTGAAGGAAACTCTTACTTCTATATTGTACAAAACATTTTTACTCTTGCAAGTGTGGTAACAGGTTGGGGGAAAACCTTTTTCTGTTCCAGCATGTGTGTACTCTTGTGTTCAAAGCCAGCTCCATAAAGACATGGTTTAACCATTTCGGACCAGCTCCATAGAGTCATGGTTTGACCAGTTCGGACCAGTTCCATAGAGACATGGTTTGACCAGTTCAAACTTGCTCCATAAAGACATGGTTTGACCAGTTGGGACCAGCTCCATAGAGACATGGTTTGACCAGTTCGGACCAGCTCCATAACGACATGGTTTAACCAGTTCGGACCAGCTCCATAACGACATGGTTTAATCAGTTCGGACCAGCTCCATAGAGACATGGTTTAACCAGTTCGGACCAGCTCCATAGAGACATGGTTTAACCAGTTCGGACCAGCTCCATAGAGACATGGTTTGACCAGTTCGGACCAGTTCCATAGAGACATGGTTTAACCAGTTCGGACCAGCTCCATAGAGACATGGTTTAACCAGTTCGGACCAGCTCCATAGAGACATGGTTTGACCAGTTCGGACCAGTTCCATAGAGACATGGTTTGACCAGTTCGGACCAGCTTTATAGAGACATGGTTTGACCAGTTCGGACCAGCTCCATAGAGACATGGTTTGACCAGTTCGGACCAGCTCCATAGAGACATGGTTTGACCAGTTCAGACCAGCTCCATAGAGACATGGTTTAACCAATACAGACCAGTTCCATAAAGAGATGATTTAACCAATTCGAACCAGCTTAATAAAGACATGGTTTGACCAGTTGCGACCAGCTCCATAAAGAGATGGTTTGACCAGTTCGAACCAGCTTCACAAAGACATGATTTGACCAGTTGCGACCAGCTCCATAAAGAGATGGTTTGACCAGTTGTGACCAGCTCCATAAAGAGATGGTTTGACCAGTTGCGACCAGCTCCATAAAGAGATGGTTTGACCAGTTCGAACCAGCTTCACAAAGACATGGTTTGACCAGTTGCGACCAGCTCCATAAAGAGATGGTTTGACCAGTTGCGACCAGCTCCATAAAGAGATGGTTTGACCAGTTGCGACCAGCTCCAAAAAGACATGGTTTGACCAGTTTGGACCAGCGGAGCTTACACTCTAATGTCCTACCACAGCCACACACTATTATTATTATACATTTATATAGCTCTGACATATTCTGTATTGATGTACTGAGAACACTGAGCCATTCATATCAGTCTCTGTGCCTGAGGAACTTATATTCTAACGTTCCTTCACAATCACACACATTATTATTATTATACATTTATATACCACAGTCACAGTGCTGTGCAGAGAACCCTGAGTCAGTCACATCAGTCTCTGCACCAGAAGAGCTTATACTCTAATATCCTTGCTATGGACATGCAGTATTATATACATTTATAAAGCTCCAACATATTCTGCAGTGCTGTACAGAGAACACCGAGTCAGTCTCAGCAGACTCTGTATCACAGGAGCTTACACTCTAATGTCCTTCCGCAGTAACACACTATTATTATTATTGCGGAAGTAAACCCATCCATACAACAGTTTCATTTACGGCACATGCCGGAAATGTAACACTCCCGTTGGTTGTCCTCTCAACCAAACTGTCAAACCATCCAATGGTTGGTGTCAATACTGATCACCAACCGGAGGCTCTTTACCGAGATCGGAGATGCAGAGTGTCAGACTGACACCCCGCATCACCGATCGCCGCGCTGCGCGCCCGGCATGAAATCCTGCAGGACGTTCAGGAACGTCCAGTCAGGATTTCAAAACCACTTCCCGGACGTAAATCGGCTATAGGCCGGGCGGGAAGTGGTTAAACTTTAATACACATTTGTATAGCTTAGACCTATACCGCACTGCTGTACAGAGATCACTGCGCCATTCATATGTCTTTGTACCAGAGGAGCTTACACTCCAATGTCCCACCGCAGTCACACATTATTTTAGTCACATAGCTCGGACATATACCGCAGTTCTGTACACAGACAATAATACGTTCATATTCTCTTTAGTTTCTGATATTTTGTGTCCACATTCTGCAGGAGAAGTTGGAAGATCTGATCGTGAAGTCGAGGAGATATGACGGGAAGAGGGACTTTGCTGTCGTTCTGCAGCCCTTTCTGCAGCACGTAGAGCCGGCCATTGACCAGGTAGGTGACCTGTATCGGGGGGCGAAATGCTTTGCTGTAGTTTTCATTCATCGTTGTATTTCTGTGCTCATGTCATGTGACGTCACCCAGGGAATCATCTCGCTGTGCAACTGAGGTGTCTCTTCTCTTGTACAGAGCGGTCAGATTGACTATTCGTTCTTCACTCCAGACTGTTTCCACCTGACCATCAAGGGTCACGAGCAGATGGCAAAGGCTCTGTGGAATAACATGGTAATGTATAGAAGGTGCTGGAATCCTCCACAGATTGTATATTACTTCAAATAATATTTCATCCTCTGATTCACATTGTCTTTGTCTTGTCCAGCTGCAGCCGGTGGGGAAGAAGTCTCTGCTGGAAAGGTTTTCAGACGATATTGAGCCTCTGTGCCCGTCCGAGGTAAGACCCATGTACAGCAGGGTGTTCCAGTACAGCATTATTACAGAAAAAGTATTCATACCCCTTGAAATTTTTCACATTTTGTCATGTTACAACCAAAAACGTAAATGTATTTTATTGGGATTTTATGTAAGAGACCAACACAAAGTGTCACATAATTGCGAAGTGGAAGGAAAATTATACATTTTTTTCATTTACAGTTGTAGCACCCTGAAATTTTGTGCAGGGTTGCTATTAAATTTAGTTTACCAGGTGGTAATTGTCCTGGTTAATTGATAGAAGTGCAATTGATTCCTCTCAGGTTCTGGAACGCTGTACTCCCTCCCTTCTGTCAATATGCTGGTGGCATTGGATTGACAAGGGTGTAGTAAGATGGGACCATGGATAGATGGGGTGTCTCAGCCAATTGGCAGGGATTTCTTTGGGTCCCTTGGCCTGCTGGGAGAACCTATTTATTTGGAAACCCACGCATTACTGTGTGGAGTTACAGACAGAAGAACAGGAAGTGAGGATTTCTCAGAAATAAGGACATTTAAAAGTAAAATGGAAGGATGAGGTAAGTGAAGGAGGACGGCACTGAGGTAAAGGAAGATATTTAGGATTTTTTTTTTTTTTTACCTTTACAATAAGGTGACCAGATTTTTAAAATGAAATCCGGGGACATATTTTTACTAGTAATGGCAGCAATCAGTAGCTCTCTGCCCGTCGCCGCCCGCCTCACAGCCTCTCAAGTCTTACTCTCCAGGCCCCGGCTACTACTGGGTGGGGAGCAGAGGAAGATCACTCCGTCAGGGAAGGCAAGGAAATAGGCAGGCGGCTGGCCGGGACTTGAGCCAAGGCAGAAGAACATGAGAGCGGAGCTGAATGGGCATGTGCCTGAAACTGACTAAATATTCCCTTCACTCCGAGCAGCACATGATCATCAGAAAGGGGCACAGATAATGAGAAAAAATACACCCCCTAAGCTAGTAGGAGCGGCGGAGCGGGGGTGTGTAATTCTGATTTATTTTAATTAATTCTGCACAGTCCTTGAAATTGCCCCAGCCCCTGTTCAAATCCAATCCGGGGAAAAAACCGGGGACAGATTTGGTCCGGGGACAGTGTCCTCAATCCGGGGACTGTCCCCAGAAACCAGGGATGTCTAGTCACCCTACTTTACAACCCCCTTTAAGGATAGAATTCGGGAACCCCAAACTTTGACCAGTGGTGGGATAGGACCAGTGGCGGACCCGGTCATTTAAGCTACGACCCTTCAAGCTCGATCTCCTTTTTTTCTTTTTTATGTTCATGGCAGGTGAGGCTCTGTCTCACCTGCCTCCCCTGACCGCACATCCCTGGTCTGACCGCAGTGCAGTTTTACTGATCTTTACACGCTGTGTATACAGGCTCATAGAAAACATCTCTAAAAAAAGACACATTTTGTTGATGAAACACAATTTTATTTACAGCCATGAGCTCACTCCTGAGTCAGGCTGTGTGCTTCCATTGAAACACAAAACACGACTTGTCCTTGCCTCCCTCTCCCTCCTCACTGGATTTGGCTGACAGCAGAAGGAGCCAATCCAGCTGCTTCCTGTCAGTCCCTGTGTAAAGAGGGGAGAGAAGACTACAGCCCAGCACAGCACTGGGTTAATCCAGGAGTCAGGTAAGTGTTTAGAGGGGGGGGGGGACACAGCAAGTCCTAAAACGTTTTTACCTAAAATGCATTATGGTACAAAAGAAGTTTTCGCTTTAGAACCATTTTAATATATTTTGCAGGATCATCCATACATCTATACCAGGAAGCCAGAGGACACAGAGGGCAGAGGAGACACAGAGGATGAAAGGAACGTAGATGGGGCGTCCAGTGTCCCCGTCGGATCCCGCCTACTGACTGCCCTGTGTCTGATTACTCTCATTGCCCTGCCTGGCGCCTCCAGCTGATCCGGTGCAGGAGGAGGACAGAATGACTGTGATACAGGATAATAATTATAAGTCACTGGATCGGACCTTATTCTGGATCTTATTGTGTGGAAGATAATCAGGGACAATTGTCCCACAAACTCTCAGATCAGGAATCTGTAATAAAGAAATACGTGTAATTAGAGAGCTCCTTCTTCTTTGTGGTTAGGAAGGGGATGCAGAACAAAATGCGAGTCCAGTTATCCCCAAAGGGTCTTCGTCAGGGCAGGAACAAGGGGTGGGCAGGAGGGACGGCTGCCCTGGGCACTGTGGTATCATGTGGGGGGGGGGCAGGTTGATTTGTGTTGAGAAGGGGAATTTGGGCAGGGGGTAAGACTTGTTCTAGGTGTGCTAGGAGTGGTGATTGGGGGGGGGGGGGGGGGGGGGTGTAGGGGTGCAGACTGGCGCTGATTGACTTTAGGCAGTCTCAGTGTGTTTGTTCGGGTGCCCCCCCCCCCTTTTTAGAGAGATTTCAGTACAGGAATAGTAAAGACAGGAACACGGTGTATCTGAAATCATTCTCTGACTTTTACTGATAATACTAAGACAAATATATGCATTACAAAAAGGGAGGGGCCGAAATACATTAATTTCGGTAGTGAGCAAAGAAATATTATGTTGGCAATATGTGATTGGTTAATACAGACTACGTGTTCTGTAAAGATAAGATATTATAGCTTACTCGTTAAAAGCAGACTTCTTATTCATTAAAAAAGCTTAGTAAGTAAAAACAACAGCTGCATAATATAATTAAAAGGAGGGAACATTCCTAGTACGAGATAGATACAAAATATAATACAGTTCTAGCAATTAATAAGGAATGTCTCACATGTAATAGACTATATAAAAACAACACCTGTGAGAACAAGGAAAGATACATTTCTAGTAATTCGAAAGGAATGTTCTGCATGCACAATCTCCGCGATAAAAACTACTATGTGTGCAAGGCCTTTTAGAATTCTACAAAAAAATCGAGTGAAATAACATTCACTCTGAAACCCTTAACCCCTTACAATCATATGTAACAGTTAAAGCGGGAGTTCACCCAATTCGTTTTTTTTTTCTATTTTCCCCCTTAGCTTCATGCTCGTTTTGTCCAGGGGAATCGGCTATTTGTTTTAAAATATGAGCAGTACTTACCCGTTTTCGAGATGAATCTTCTCCGTCTTTTCCGGGTATTGGTCTTTGGGAGCGGGCGTTCCTTCTTGATTGACAGTCTTCCGAGAGGCTTCCGACGGTCGCATCCATCGCGTCACTCGAACGTCGGTGCGGCTCTATACTGCGCCTGCGCACCGACGTTCTGCTTCTTTCGGAAAATCGTGACGCGATGGATGCGACCGTCGGAAGACTGTCAATCAAGAAGGAACGCCCAGTCCCGCAGCCCATACCCGGAAGCGACGGAGAAGATGCATCTCGTAAACGGGTAAGTACGGATCATATTTTAAAACAAATAGCCGATTCCCCTAGACAAAACGAGCATGAAGCTAAGGGGAAAATGTGTAAGCTATGGGTGAACCTCCGCTTTAAGGAAGGACCCTAGCTTCAGAACCTTAAACCCTTAGGCCCAGATTCTTAGAGGAGATACGACGGCGTATCTCCAGATACGCCATCGTATCTCTGCGTCCGGCCGGTCGTATCTATGTGCCTGATTCTTAGAATCAGTTACGCGTAGATATCTGTTAGATCCGACAGGCGCAAGTCTCTTACGCCGTTGGATCGTAACTGCATTTTTAAGCTGACCGTTAGGGGCGTGTATGCTGATTTACGCGTCAAAATATGTAAATCAGCAAGATACGTGAATTCCCGAACGTACGCCCTAAGACAAGATGGGGAACCCTGGACTTGTAGAGGCATGACCTTTGAAAAATATGCTACAGGCCGTAGCTTGCCCCCGTGTTCTTGGGCCAGCACTCCCGCCATGGTTTTACAATTGTCTCTAGCATACAAATCAAACATCAATGAAAAGTCAGGGAGGCTCAGTCCAGGAATCATTACCATAGCTTTCTTTAATGCCTCAAAGGCATGCAACATTTCATTAGACCATTCAACCTTGTCAGGAGAATCTTTCAGAGTGGCTTGTCTCAGAATGTTATCATAAAAGGAACAATCAGGGATCCATTGCCTGCAATAATTAATCATACCAAGGAAGGATAGCATCTCCCTCTTTGTTTGTGGGGTGACCAGGCCCACTATTGCATGTATACGTGAAATACTGATGTTCCTTTTCCCCTTTGTGAAGACAAAGCCCAAGTATTCAACCATTTCGCTACACCATTGCAACTCCTTCCTGGAGTAATTTTTCCACCATTGGCTTGATTCCCTCTATCTTTTCTTTAGAGAGGGGATACTGTTTGTGGAAAAACAGGAGATGCGTCAGGTTTCAGAGTGACCCTGTAAGGGGTACAGAAGATTAGGCCAGTGTCATATTCTCCTGTGGCCCAAACATCTTCAGGCAGGTCCGGAAGATCCAGATATGCCTGTATGTTATACATGGTCACAATGTGTGATTCAGTAAAAGCTTTAATGGGTAATACTGAGGATTCAACAATTAATCCTACTCCCTCCTTTCTGGGGAACGGGTTACAAATTTTGTCGTGGCAAAATTGGTTGTATGCAGAGCACACCGCCATTTTGTCCTGTGCTAATCGCACACATTTCGTCTTAGTGAAATAAGCCATCTTTAAATTAAATAAGTTCACTCACCATGCATTCGGTCTGCCATTCATTCAAGTCAAGAGACCTCACCAATTGTTCTCATTCTAGCTCCCAGCCATCACTGGTCTGCCGGCGCCCTCACAAGCTGTTTTATTAACCACCCAGCAGGAAGTGATGTCACACCACGTGACCTCCTCCATATGAAGTGAGCTCACAGCATGTGGGCTCAACACAGCAAATGCCCATATATGTATTTGGCGGCACAAGATAAACCCTTCCGACAGGGATTCAATACAGTAATAATTCAATAACAATACAGTAATATAACAATAATAAAACAACAATAGGATACAGTTCCTTATCTGCAGGTGTAGGCTTACATCACAAAACAGTGTTGATCAGGCACTGAGAGATGACAGGAACACACACCAGCTAAACTGACAATGCGCTTGCAGCGCGGACGCACCCGGAAAGCGAATATCTGTGCATCACACAGGGGCCCTTTCGCCGGCCGACACCCCCACTCCACAAACACCCTTCTCCAAATCAGAAAGTGTATCTTAACCAGTCTGTCTGCCCCAGTCAGCTTTCTAGAGCGGGCTGAGGGAGAACCAACAATGGGTGACACTATGACAATACATATTAAATACATCTTCAAATTTCCACAACAGTTACAACTGCCCATATTTTTGGTCCATCCACTTAAATTGTCTATGAATGGGTTAATTAAATAATAATCTGTCCCACAAATGCGGGCCACATAATCTTTACAATTTTCACCCGGTTGGGGTGGACTAAGTTTAGATTTTTTAGCGCCCATTATTGGGACATAAAACCGCTGAAACAGTCAATGAACAGTTGTAAGTGACCCAGAGTCTGTCCAATGTAATCTTTTGGTACAGGGAAATGGCAATTAAGTTTATATAATGTTTGGTTTTTGCAATAGCGTTTTAGGTGGTCTACTGTAGCAGAAAAATGGTGTAAGTTATATGGTCTCTCACTAATATGTCTAATAATGTGTAAGTTGTCAGATCCTGTATGTTTAACTAATATATTCCACAAACACAATATTCACAAGACAGAAGTTTCTATATCATGGAACGCTCACAGTGCTCGCCTGCCACCTTCAAGTTACCCTGAAAAGTGTGTCTTCCCAAAACGTGAGCTAGTCACAGAGAAATGTTTTAGCCAAGCTGACAACATGGAGCGGGTCGAGTAAAAAGTGACCACCTTATCACTCTCAACAAAGGATAGAACAAAAGAACAATAATTTCAGTGATCCTGGAGGTCTGTACACTTACTAGCCAGACACTCGTATCACACAAACAAATTATCTTATACTTTATGTGATAGAAAAGGAAGCACAGATTTTAAACACAATGAGACTCCCAGTCATATCTCTTTCCCGGAAGGAGATCAAGTTTCCCTGAAACTTTTTTAGGTGCCTCCCAGAGACACAATTTTTGCCGGCTATGAAAGTGTCTCCCCGAGACACAATTGCAAAAGATTAGGTTTCCCTGAAACCTAATGTATCTCCCTGAGATACAATTGCAAGAAAATAGGTTTCCCCGAAACCTCTAAGGTGTTTCCCCGAAACACAATTGTTTAGCCGGCTTTGCCTTAGCGCCCTCTTCCCCAAATTAACCCACACTATTTACTCCCGGAGTGAATCTCCATTTGTGTTAATTTTAGCTCTAAATCGGAAATCTGATCAGAGCTCCGGTGACCCGGCAGACAAACAGCAAGAAAGTGTGTATATCTTACCGGGAATCTCCAGAGATGATCTTCCGATCTCGGGACCTCCAAAATGTAGGGGTTGCAGACTGGCTCTGATTGACTTTAGGCAATCTCGGTGGGTTTGTTCGGGTGGCCACACTTTTGAGAGAGACTTCAGTACAGGAATAGTAAAGACAGAAACACGATGTATCTGAAATCATTCTCTGACTTTAGTGATAATACTAAGACAATATATGCATTACAAAAAGGGAGGGGCCGTAATACATTAATTTTGGGCAAGAACAAAGAAATATTATGTTAGCAATATGTGACTGGCTAATACAGACTACGTGTCCTGTAAAGATAAAAAACAGACTTCTTATTCATTAAAAAAGCTTAGTAAGTAAATACAACAGCTGCATAGTAAAGGAGGAAAGTACAAGATAGAGAAGTTATAGATAAAAATATATAATTCAGTTCTAGTAATTAATAAAGAATGTCTCACTATATGAAAACAACACCTGTGAGAATAATAACAAGAAGAAAGATACATTTCTAACAATTACTAAAGAATGTTCCGCATGTATAATCTTTTGTTCATAGCTAAAAACGTATAAGAGATTATGGGCCAGATCCACAGACGAAGTACGCCGGCGTATCTACTGATACGCCGGCGTACTTTCAAATTTCCTGCGTCGTATCTTTAGTTTGAATCCTCAAACCAAGATACGACGGCATCTGGGTAAGATCCGACAGGCGTACGGCTTCGTACGCCTTCGGATCTTAGATGCAATACTTTGGCGCCCGCTGGGTGGAGTTTGCGTCGTTTTCCGCGTCGGGTATGCAAATTAGCGATTTACGACTATCCACGAACGTGCGCGCGACCGACGCATTTTCTAACGTTGTCTGTAGTCGGCTTTTTCCGGCGTATAGTTAAAGCCGGTATTTTGCGGCGTATAGATAGACTTGCCATGTTAAGTATGGCCGTCGTTCCCGCGTCGAAATTTAAAAAATTTTTTTTAGCGTAAGTCGTCCGTGAATAGGGATGGACGTAACTCACGTCTAAGTTCAAAAAATGACGTCGTTGCGACGTCATTTCGCGCAAAGCATGGCGGGAAATTTCAAAACGGAGCATGCGCAGTTTAATCGGTGCGGGGACGCGCTTCATTTAAATGAAACCACCCCCAACCCGCCCAATTCGAAATCCGCCGCCAGAAATACACTACGCCACCGTAACTTAAGGAGCGAACTCGCTGAGGATTCGAATATACGCCAGGTAAGGTACGGCGGCGTAGCGTATCTCTGATACGCTGCGCCTATCCAAATGTATGTGGATCTGGCCCTATGTGTGCAAGGCCTTTTTAGAATTCTACTAAAATGAGTGAAATAATATTCACTCTGAAACCCTTAACCCCTTCCAACCATATGTAACAGTTAAGGAAGGACCCTAGCTTCAGAACCTTAACCCCTTACAGGCCTGCCTAAATTTACCTGTGTTGACAATCCTATTCTAGCACCTTCCTATGGTAGAGGGTGCTACATGTAAAACAGGGGTCCTCAAACTACGACCCGCGGGCTGGATCCGGCCCGCCAGTGTGATTTACCTGGCCTGCGGACTGCCCCTTTAATTTCGCAGCAATCCCACTCCCCTCTGCTACCTTTTTATCACACAAGATTAGAAACATGGCAGGTTCGGACAAAAGGCGGGTCTTTTGAGTTAAGCAGCGGGGCAGTTTCAGCAATCAAACACCTGCCTTTCACTAGCAAAGTCCCGCCCTTTGTCAGGACCTGTCATGCTTCGCGTCTTGTGTGATTCAGGTAGCAGAGAGGCGGAGTGCTGGGATATTATAGAAGAGGCAGCAGTGTGATGGGGGTAGATCTGTGATGGGGGGTCTGTTATGGGGGCTATGTGAGGACAGGAGTTTGTGTTGAGTGGGCTTTGTGATGGGGGGGGGGGGTCTGTGATGAGGGGATCTGCTATGGGGGGACCTGATATGGGGGCTTTTTGATGGGGGAATCTGTGATGGAGAGGAGTCTGTGATGGGGGGATCAGTTATGGGGGTCTGGGCTTTGTGAGGGAGAGGAGTTTGTGTTGGGGGGCTTTATGATGGGGGAGGATCTGTTCTGGGGGCTTTTTGATGGAGAGGGGTTTGTGTTGGGGGTCTGTTATTGGGGGCTTTGTGATATAGAGGAGTTTGTGTTGGGGGCCTTTGTGATGGGGGGCTTTGTGATGGGGGGGGCCTGTTATGGAGAGGAATCTGTGAATTCCTGTTTTTTTGCACTTTAAAAAAATATGAACCTATGCACACATCTTATTTGAACTATAGTCCGGCCCCCCAACAGTCTGAGGGACCGTGAACTGGCCCCCTGTTTAAAAAGTTTGAGGACCCCTGGTGTAAAATAACCAAAAATACATTATTTTCACATTCCGGCACTTCCCTCAACTTATACTATAAATTCAGAGCGGGGTATTTATGATAATGGCGTGTCGGATAAAATCCATCAATGGCCGCTGGTCAGAAAAGAGTTAAAAAATAACCTGACACGACCTTCATAGAAGGAAGAAGATGGTGGAGAACACGTCAGTGGAAAAGAAATGTTAGGTGCGGCCCCAATGTCAGCGCAAACTTGTTTGTGTAAGAAAGAGAAAGTGAAACCGATTTGTTCAGACACAACAATGCAAAGAGGAACAGAAGAATGGAGAGACGGTCTGCAGGAACCTCTGACTAAGGTGAGGGCTTCCCCTTATCATTCCCTGCAGAGTATTTCTCTTCTTCAGCTAGAGCAGTGGTTCTCAACCTGGGGGTCAAATGATGATTTGCCAGGGGTCACCAAATCCTGGGCTGTTCCTGAAGCCCGCACTGCTCTCCCAGGAAGGGAGATAAGAGAGGAAGGAACAAAGAAAAAAAGAGAGAGCAAGAAAGACAGTAAGAGGGAGCGATGGGGGAAAAAAACAAGGAATTAGGATAGAGAGAGATGAAAGGGAAAGAAAGGAGAACGAAGAGTGGTACATCCTAAAATTTACCCTAAGGGGTTTTAATACCGTACAAGTGGAAGGCACTCAGGGAGCGCTAAATATCCGTGGGTTACAAATGACTTGTCTTGCCTTGGGTGCTTTTAACCCACGCTATAAAAATAATTTTACTGTTAGGGGTCCCCACAACTTGGGAAATTTTATCAAGGGGTCACGGCACTAGAAGGTTGAGAACCACTGATCTAGAGCAGCTCTCCTTTCCCTGCAAAGTGTATCTCCTTTCTCTGCAGAGTATCTCCCCTTTCCATGCAGAGTATCTCCTCTCTATCCCTGCCGAGTGTCTCTCCTCTTCTTACAGAGAATCTCTCCTTTTCTTGCTGAGTATCTCCCCTCTCCTTAAAGAGAATCTCCCCACTCCATGCAGAGTTTCTCCCCACTCCATGCAGAGTATCTCCCCACTCCATGCAGAGTATCTCCCCACTCCATGCAGAGTATCTCCCCACTCCATGCAGAGTATCTCCCCACTCCATGCAGAGTATCTCCCCACTCCATGCAGAGTATCTCCCCACTCCATGCAGAGTATCTCCCCACTCCATGCAGAGTATCTCCCCACTCCATGCAGAGTATCTCCCCACTCCATGCAGAGTATCTCCCCACTCCATGCAGAGTATCTCCCCACTCCATGCAGAGTTTCTCCCCACTCCATGCAGAGTATCTCCCCTCTCCTTAAAGAGAATCTCCCCACTCCATGCAGAGTTTCTCCCCACTCCATGCAGAGTATCTCCCCTCTCCTTAAAGAGAATCTCCCCACTCCATGCAGAGTTTCTCCCCACTCCATGCAGAGTATCTCCCCACTCCATGCAGAGTATCTCCCCACTCCATGCAGAGTATCTCCCCACTCCATGCAGAGTATCTCCCCACTCCATGCAGAGTATCTCCCCACTCCATGCAGAGTATCTCCCCACTCCATGCAGAGTATCTCCCCTCTCCTTAAAGAGAATCTCCCCACTCCATGCAGAGTTTCTCCCCACTCCATGCAGAGTATCTCCCCTCTCCTTAAAGAGAATCTCCCCACTCCATGCAGAGTATCTCCCCACTCCATGCAGAGTATCTCCCCACTCCATGCAGAGTATCTCCCCACTCCATGCAGAGTATCTCCCCACTCCATGCAGAGTATCTCCCCACTCCATGCAGAGTATCTCCCCTCTCCTTAAAGAGAATCTCCCCACTCCATGCAGAGTATCTCCCCTCTCCTTAAAGAGAATCTCCCCACTCCATGCAGAGTATCTCCCTTCTCCTTAAAGAGAATCTCCCCTCTCCTTCGCAGAGTATCTCCCCTCTCCTTCGCAGAGTATCTCCCCTCTCCTTAAAGAGAATCTACCCACTCCATGCAGAGTATCTCCCCTCTCCTTGCAGAGTATCTCCCCTCTCCGTGCAGAGTATCTCCCCTCTCCGTGCAGAGTATCTCCCCTCTCCGTGCAGAGTATCTCCCCTCTCCGTGCAGAGTATCTCCCCTCTCCGTGCAGAGTATCTCCCCTCTCCGTGCAGAGTATCTCCCCTCTCCGTGCAGAGTATCTCTCAGGTCTCTATTGCTCTCACCTACGGCATTTCTCTCTCTGTCTGAAAACTATCGCTTTCCCTCTGCAGAATATCTCGCCCTTCCTTGCTCTGTGTTATTTTTTCTCTCTCCTGATAGAGGGTTATGTATGTGTTGTGGTTTCCTAAACGCCATTCTTCCACAATAAGCACAAAGGTTGTTTTTGGTGTGTTTTGGACTATGTGAGAGGGTAAGATAATGAGACGTGAGGGGGGGTGCAATAGTGAGGGTGGTGAGTAATAGAAGGGTGTGGGGGGGGGGGGGGCAGAAAATAGCTGCGTTTTAACTTCCCCCCCTTAAAGGGGTTGTAAAGGAAAAAAAATATTTCCCTAAATATCTTCCTTTCCCTTAGTGCCGTCCTCCTTCACTTACCTCATCTTTCCATTTTGCTTTTAAATGTCCTTATTTCTTCTGAGAAATCCTCACTTCCTGTTCTGTCTGTAACTCCACACCGTAATGCGAGGCTTTCTCCCTGGTGTGGAGAAAGCCTCTTGAGGGGGGAGGGGGCGAGCAGGCAAGTCAGGACACTCTCTACTTTGCAGATAGAGAAAGGGGCTGTGTGTTAGTGGGTGTCCTGACACTCCTGCTCGCCCCCTTCCCCCTCAAGAGGCTTTCTCTACACCAGGGAGAAAGCCTTGCATTACTGTGTGGAGTTACAGACAGAAGAACAGGAAGTGAGGATTTCTCAGAAGAAATAAGGACATTTAAAAGCAAAACGGAAGGATGAGGTAAGTGAAGGAGGACTGCCCTAAGGGAAAGGAAGATATTTAGGGAAATACATGTATTGGATACCTTTCCTCTGAGGCCTCAGCACACAGACCAGCAAACATCACCACAATGTAAATTGTATAATATCCTACAAACTGGCCCCCCTTAGGTTGTAGTTCAATGAAAGCTATAGGATGCAAAGCTGTGATGCATAACAAAGAGGAAATGATCAACGTTCCTTCACTTTCCGGATATCTTCAGCTAGCCTGTTGTCTATACTGCAGTATAATTTGTAATCCAGGAAAAGACAAAAACAAAAGAAGAGCAGAGATGAGCTATTTGGTGCTTTGTCTGAAGAAGTAGTATCTCACGTATGTTCCTCTTTAACCACTTCCATACCAGGCACTTACCCCCCTTCCTGCCCAAGCCAATTTTCAGGTTTCTGCGCTGTCGCTGTTTAAATGACAATTGCGCGGTCATGCTACACTGTACGCAAATTTTTATAATAGAGCTTTCTTTTGGTGGTCTTTCATCACCTCTGCGTTTTTTGTTTTTTTTGCTAAACAATTAAAAAAAATAAAGAAGAATAAGAAAATAACAAGGGATAATAGTGAGGGTAGGGAGCAAAGGAAGGGGGCAATAGAGAGGGAAGGGAGCAATAAGATGGAGAAGGCAATAGTGAGGCTATAGAGTAATAGGAAGGGAGGGGCAATAGTGAGGATAGGTGACAATAAGGAGGGGCAGTAGTGAGGGGAGGAGCAATAGAAAGGGGGCAATAGTGAGGGGATGGGGCATTAGTGAGGGGAGGGAGCAATAGGAAGGGGGCAATAGCGAGGGTAGGGAGCAAAAATATGAGAAAGGCAATAGTGAGGTTAGGGAGTAATAGGAAGGGAGGGGCAATAGTGAGGATAGGTGACAATAAAGAGGGGCAATAGTGAGGGTAGGGAGCAATAGGAAGGGGGCAATAGTGAGGGTAGGGAGCAATAAGAAGGGAAAGGCAAAAGCGAGTCTAGGGAGTAATAGAAAGGGAGGGGCAATAGTGAGGATATGTGACAATAAGGAGGAGAAATAGGGAGTGAGCAATAGAAGGGGGGGGCAATAATTCAGGACAGGGAATAATAGGAAGGGGGGCAATAGTTAAGGTAGGTCGCAATTGGAAGGGGGCAATAGAAAGGGTAGTAGCAATAGATACAATATGCCATGACAATGCCCCGTATCTGTGTGGTGTATGGCCGGGCTATTCATTGTGAATGGCGTCCCAACACACTGTAGAGCGCAGGATGCGTCATGATGGGTCATGTGTGGTTTTTCATCGGTTGTGGTGCATTGGCAGCCCATTCATAATAAAGGTGCGTCCGTAACACAATGCTCGGTAACACATCTCATAACGCACAGTAACACACCGCAAGGAATTGCTGAATTGTGATCTAAAACGATCATGTGTAAAATAACCAAAACTACCAACACTTCCCGCAACTTATACTATAAATTCAGAGCGGGGTATTTATGAAAATGGCGTGTCGGATAAAATCCATCAATGGCCGCTGGTCAGAAAAGGGTTAAAAAATAACCTGACACCGACCTTCATAGAAGGAAGAAGATGGTGGAGAACACGTCAGTGGGAAAGAATGTTAGGTGCGGCCCCAATGTCAGCGCAAACTAGTTTGTGTAAGAAAGAGAAAGTGAAACCGATTTGTTCAGACACAACAATGCAAAGAGGAATAGAAGAATGGAGAGACGGTCTGCAGGAACCTCTGACTAAGGTGAGGGCTTCCCCTTATCATTCCCTGCAGAGTATTTCTCTTCTTCATCTAGAGCATCTCTCCTTTTCCTGCAAAGAGTATCTCCCCTCTCTGTGCAGAGTATCTCCCCTCTCCATGCAGAGTATCTCCCCTCTCCATGCAGAGTATCTCTCCTTTACTTGCAGAGTATCTCTCCTTTACTTGCAGAGTATCTCTCCTCTCCATGCAGAGTATCACTTTCCTTACTGCAGAGTATCTCTTTTCTCCTTGCAGAGTATTTCTTTTCTCCCTGCAGAGTATTTCTTTTCTCCCTGCAGAGTATAAGGGAGAAGCAATAGTGAGGATAGGTGACAATAAGAAGGGACAATAGTGAGGGGATGGGGCAATAGTGAGGGTAGGGAGCAATAAGAAGGGAAAGGCAAAAGTGAGCCTAGGGAGTAATAGAAAGGGAGGGGCAATTGTGAGGATAGGTGAAAATAAGGAGGGGCAATAGTGAGGGTAGGGAGCAAAGGAAGGGGGCCATAGTGAGGGTATGCAGCAATAAGATGGGGATGGCAATAGTGAGGCTAGGGAGTAAAAGAAAGGGAGGGGTAATAATGAGGATAGGTGACAATAACGAGGGGCAATATTGAGGGGAGGAGCAATAGGAAGGGGGCAATAGTGGGGGTAGGGAGCAATAAAATGGAAAAGGCAAAAGTGAGGCTACGGTGTAATAGGAAGGGAGGGGCAATAGTGAGGACAGGGGACAATAAGGAGGGACAATAGTGAGGTGAGGGAGCAAAAGGATGAGAAAGGCAATAGTGAGGCTAGGGAGTAATAAGAAGGGAGAAGCAATAGTGAGAATAGGTGACAATAAGAAGGGACAATAGTGAGGGGATGGGGCAATAGTGAGGGTAGGGAGCAATAAGAAGGGAAAGGCAAAAGTGAGCCTAGGGAGTAATAGAAAGGGAGAGGCAATTGTGAGGATAGGTGAAAATAAGGAGGGGCAATAGTAAGGGTAGGGAGCAAAGGAAGGGGGCAATAGTGAGGGTAGGGAGCAATAAGATGGGGATGGCAATAGTGAGGCTAGGGCATAATAGGAAGGGAGGGGCAATAGTGAGGATAGGTGACAATAAAGAGGGGCAATAGTGAGGGGAGGGAGCAATGAGAAGGGAAAGGCAAAAGTGAGTCTAGGGAGTAATAGAAAGGGAGGGGCAATAGTGAGGATATGTGACAATAAGGAGGAGAAATAGAGAGGGAGTGAGCAATAGGAGGGGGGGGGGGGAGAATTAGTTCAGGACAGGGAATAATAGGAAGGGGGCAATAGTTAAGGTAGGTAGCAATTGGAAGGGGGCAATAGAAAGGGTAGTAGCAATAGATACAATATGCCATGACAATGCCCCGTGACTGTGTGGTGTATGGCCGGGCTATTCATTGTGAATGGCGTCCCAACACACTGTAGAGCGCAGGATGCGTCATGATGGGTCATGTGTGGTTTTTCATCGGTTGTGGTGTGTTGGCAGCCCATTCATAATAAAGGTGCGTCCGTAACACAATGCTCGGTAACACATCTCATAACGCACAGTAACACACCGCAAGGAATTGCTGAATTGTGATCTAAAACGATTACGTGTAAAATAACCAAAAATACCAACACTTCCCGCAACTTATACTATAAATTCAGAGCGGGGTATTTATGAAAATGGCGTGTCGGATAAAATCCATCAATGGCTGCTGGTCAGAAAAGGGTTAAAAAAATAACCTGACACCGACCTTCATAGAAGGAAGAAGATGGTGGCGAACACGTCAGTGGAAAAGAAATGTTAGGTGCGGCCCCAATGTCAGCGCAAACTTGTTTGTGTAAGAAAGAGAAAGTGAAACCGATTTATTCTGACACAACAATGCAAAGAGGAACAGAAGAATGGAGAGACGGTCTGCAGGAACCTCTGACTAAGGTGAGGGCTTCCCCTTATCATTACCTGCAGAGCAGGGGCGGACTGACAACTCATGGGGCCCCCCGGGCAATAGAAGATTATGGGGCCCCCCCGGGCTTACAGATGGCCACCAAGCCAGGAGGCAGTACAGAGGCGGGGCAGCTAAAATCTCCTGATTTTCACATCAAAAGCATGTCGGTTTTGGACATATCAGGGACAGATGTAAAAAAAAAATGATTTTTACATGCTATCCCTGGTTTTACTGAGCCTGGCAACCCTGATGGGGCCCCCTAAGGGCATGGGGCCCTCGGGCAGTGCCCGAGTGCCTCAATGGTCAGTCCGCCCCTGCTGCAGAGTATTTCTCTTCCTCATCTAGAGCATCTCTCCTTTCTCTGCAAAGAGTATCTCCCCTCTCCGTGCAGAGTATCTCCCCTCTCCGTGCAGAGTATCTCCCCTCTCCGTGCAGAGTATCTCCCCTCTCCGTGCAGAGCATCTCCCCTCTCCGTGCAGAGCATCTCCCCTCTCCGTGCAGAGCATCTCCCCTCTCCGTGCAGAGTCTCTCCCCTCTCCGTGCAGAGTCTCTCCCCTCTCCGTGCAGAGTCTCTCCCCTCTCCGTGCAGAGTATCTCCCCTCTCCGTGCAGAGTATCTCTTTTCTCCCTGCAGAGTATCTATGTTCTCCCTGCAGAGTATTTCTTTTCTCCCTGCAGAGTAGGGCCCCGATTCACAAAGCACTTACGCCGACGTATCTCGAGATAAGCCGCGTAAGTGCAAATATGCGCCGTCGTATCTGCGCCATGTCCACAAAACTAGTGTGACAGACCTTGTTCCTCCAATGTAGACAGTCTCCAACCTGTCCGTCCAGCTCAGCATACCTCTCACACTGAGCTCTCACTTCCCACTTCCCTACCAGGTGATTGTTAATTAATAGGGAGAAGAGAGGAGGTTTACCTGTTGGCCAGGCTTAACCCCTTCCAGGGCAGGGAAAGCTGACCTTTCCAGTCTCTCACTGGCGTACATAAAATCGTGTACCCTGTCACACTAGATACGCCTGAAAATAGGCTTCATCCGACCGACGTAATTTGCCTACGCCGGCGTAGAGTGGGCGCCATAGGTGTGCGCAGCCTATTGCATTAGGGTGTGCACCCCAAAGCTCAAACATATTTGCATGTGTATATACAGTATACTGATGGTGTCAGCAGAGCGGTGGACAGTGTCAGTAGGGCAGTGGAATGTGTTGGTAGTTTTTTATTTTTAATATATATTTATTTTAGGAGCCCCATTAGGGTGCTTTGGTGAAATATCAGCGGTCTATTTCTGTGCGTTACTGCACACTTAATGCAGTATATTTCTGTGCGTTACTGCATGTTTAACGCAGTATATTCCAGTGTATTGCTGCACATTTAATGCAGCATATTTCTGTGCATTAGTGCACGTTTAACGTTGTATATTTCTGTGTGTTATGTGCCGTTTAATGCTGTATTTTCCTGTTAGTGCGCGTTTAACGCAGTATATTTCAATGCAATCTGCACCACACAGGGTGATAAGGGTGTGCCCAGGCACATCTGGCACACCCTGTGCGCACGCCTATGGTGGGCGCATATTTACGCGGGTCGTATTTGGCGCTCCCATTGATTTTCTATTCACATATGCAAATGAGGGAGATACGCCGATTCACGAACGTCCCTCCTTCTTTCCATAATAACAAAGGGCGGTGTAAACTGTACATGGTACATCTTATAGGCTTCAACTGTTTTTTTTTTCTTTTAATTTGATTTTTGTACAAGGCAGAATAACATGTGAGTGGAGCTGAATGGGTATACACCTGAAACTAAAGAAATATTCCCTCCGCTCCGACCAGCACATGATCATCAGAAAGGGGCACTGATAATGAAAAAAATACACCCCCCTAAGCTAGTAGGAGCAGCAGAGCGGGGGTGTGTTATTCATTTTTTTTATTATTCTGCACTGACTGTCTTTGAAATTGCCCCAGCCCCTGTACAAATCCAATCTGGGGACAAAACAGGGACAGACTTGGGACAGTGCCCTCAATCCGGAGACTGTCCCCGGAAACCGGGGATGTCTGATCACCCTAGCCTAGACAACACAACAACAACTCCACCGTGATTTAAACCAAATTAAACCAAATCGCCCTGATTTGCAGTAGGAGAACACTTGCCCCGCACACCAGTGCTTGACACCATGCAAAGTAGGTGCCTTAGGTGTTCAGGCGCCCTGTGCGAGCTAATCCTGTGGCGCCCCCCCATCTTCACCCCTTGCCCCCTGGTCACCTAAACATACACAAAGAGGCTGTCCGGGGCCCCTCTATCCTCTGGGGAGTGAGAATGAGGAGGAAGAGGTGAGGCAAGAGTCAGCGGAGCCCTTAGGTGGCAGTGCACCCTAGGAGGCTGCCTTCCTAATCCGCCTAGTGGTAGCGCCGACCGCCCGGCCCTGCTGCGACTCACATTTTGCAAGCTGCGATGGCGGCACCTGTTGCCCATGCACAGCTCGCACACCCCAAAGGCCGACCCTGGTGTTAGTGCCCTCCCCTTCCACTGCATTGGGATGATCGGCAGCCAAGTTCATGTAGGAATATGTATTGGGAACACCACCTTTCTTTTCCTGGTTCAGACCCCCATCTCTAATGCTGAGGGAGCGGCCCACACACAGGAACAAAAATGCAAATTTCTCTGCAATTCCTGATAGAATGGAGACCCTTTAAAAATAGGTTTCTCTGACAGAAAACAAGCTGTCTCTAGAATGATGATTTGGGATTTTAGTGATTTATGTACAAATATGGGTTACTGAGATTTAAAAAAACAAATCTAGGAGATTGGACTTGTTGATAATAAATATTCATACTTACTTTTCGTCTGCAGATTAGGAGAGCCTCCTCGGGTGAGGACATTGGAATGGCGGACAAAGAGATGGACGTGGAAGCTCCAGGTAATCGGACAGTAGTGGGATAGAGATTGGGATGGGTAATGGAATGGGGAATAGGCCGGTAATGGGATGGAGATTGGGACAGGGAATAGGCCAGTAACGTGATAGAGATTGGGACGGGTAATAGAATGGGGAATAGGCCGGTAACGTGATAGAGATTGGGACGGGTAATAGAATGGGGAATAGGCCGGTAACGTGATAGAGATTGGGACAGGTAATAGAATGGGGAATAGGCCGGTAACATGATAGAGATTGGGACGGGTAATAGAATGGGGAATAGTCCAGTAACGGGATAGAGATTGGGGAATAGGCTGGTAACGGGATAGAGATTGGGACAGGTAATAGAATGGGGAATAGTCCAGTAACGGGATAGAGATTGGGACGGGTAATAGAATGGTGAATAGGCTGGTAACGGCATAGAGATTGGGACGGGTAATAGAATGGGGAATAGTCCAGTAATGGGATAGAGATTGGGACGGGTAAGAGAATGGGGAATAGGCTGGTAACGGGATAGAGATTGGGACGGGTAATAGAATGGGGAATAGGCTGGTAACGGGATAGAGATTGGGACGGGTAATAGAATGGGGAATAGTCCAGTAACAGGATAGAGATTAGGACGTGTAATAGAATGGGGAATAGGCCGGTAACGGGATAGAGATTGGGACGGTTAATAGAATGGGGAATAGGCTGGTAACGGGATAGAGATTGGGACGGGTAATGGAATGGGGAATAGTCCGGTAACGGGATAGAGATTGGGACGGGTAATGGAATGGGGAATAGGCTGGTAACGGGATAGAGATTGGGACCAGTAATAGAATGGGGAATAGTCCAGTAACGGGATAGAGATTGGGATGGTAATAGAATGGGGGATTGGTCGTTAATGGGATAGAGATTGGGATGATAATATTATGGAGAATATGATGGAGAATGGGATGGGAAATGGGGCAGTAATGGCATGGGGAATAGGACAGGGATTGGGATGATAATGGGATATTAATGGGACAGGGATTGTAGTTGCAAATTGTAACGCATCCCGGTACTGAAAAGGAGTATGTCCGCTGTATATGCTTCTCTTGCTAGGTAACAGAATGATCCAAGATCCCGTAGCTCACCCAGTCACTAGTCGGGACACAGCGTAGGGTGGTAAAAAACATTTTTTTTTATTAAAACACAAGCACAAAGAGATATATACTCTGGGACAATCCCACCTTCTTTCCATAATAACAAAGGGCGGTGTAAACTGTACATGGTACATCTTATAGGCTTCAACTGTTTTTTTTTTCTTTTAATTTGATTTTGTACAAACAGTTAGACCTTTTCTTCAAATCTTCAGCACCTAACAGTATATTAAGTGGCTCTCCTACCTCCTGGAAATGCAAACTGTTCCTTCTGTATGTTGTAGAAGGACCTGTTACATTCCCTAACATCTGATCCATGGAGAAACTAGCCTTAAAGTAAAACTATAGGCAAAACTCTTTTTAAAATTTTTGGATAGCGCAAAAGAGGGTTATAACCCCAGTCGCCATCTGTGTCCCATTGGAGAGATTTCCCTTCACTTCCTGTCCCATAGCCAAACAGGAAGTGAGAGGAAATCCCTGCAAATTAAGGGAATTCCTTGGGGACCCCCAGGTCACCAGAACTAGTGTCCCCTTTGGAAGATTTCTCCTCTATTACTTTTCTGGGGACAACCTAAAATGTGGGATTTTCTTTTTCTTCCCAGAAGAGGAAACAATATGGGGGGAAACCTCAGCTCTGTGTACAGTCTATAAAGATTCCTGTACGAATGATGGAATTAATGGGTGTTTGAACAAGCAAACCTCCAACTGCAGTGGGAAGTGAAACATTTAGCAATGGTATCATTGCTACTCCTAAATGTGAAAGCTTCCTGCCAGGCGGGCATTCTATCAACCAGTGACTAATGCACACCTGGCACATTCAGCTGTTAGCTGGGAATTCCGGCTTGACAAAAGAATGTAGACCAAGGGGCGGGGATAGTGTAAAAAAAAAACTTTACGTGGGGTACCCCACAAAATTCATACCAAACCCCTTCAGGTCTGGATTTTATGGGGGAACCCTGAAAAAAAGGCATTGGTTCCCCGTAATTCCATACCTGAAGCTTAAATTTTATATGGACTGTAAGGGGGAACCCCACACAGTAAGGGGGAACCCCCACACAAAAACAAGAGAAACCTATACCAGACCCTTTTCCAAGCATGCAAACAGAATAGTTATAGGATGATTGTATGCCTGCTCCCTCCTTAACCGTTCTAGGCCACATGCTCTCACTATGGAGGGGAGGGGGGGTTACATGGTTAATGAGGACAATGGCCCTTTTCCAACAACCCTGGCCTGGTGGTTGTGGGGGTCTGCAGGTAGGAGGAGGCTTATTGGAATCCGGAGGCACCCTTAAATTAAAGGGGGACCCCAGATACTGACCCACATGCAAATGAGTAAGCGGTATGTAGGATTCCTACTTATTCACAAAAAATGTAAATAATACAACTAATACAAGGCCCCACTCATGCCTCAGGCCATACGCTCGATCTCATTTTCAAACAAGACTTGGAAATTGACGTCCTAGGAAATGAGCCGCAACCATGGACCGATCACCATGCCATCAAATTCACAATCACCAAAAATGCCAGCCCAAAAAAAACTACAAAACCGGTGACAACTCACTGGACTAGATCTCAGAAGAAGCTCCACTCGGAACTCTTCAAAACAACACTAGGGAACAAAATAAAAACAACCCAACAAAAACAAACAGCCACAGAAACACTTGACGCCATCAACAAGGCGCTACAACAGTCAGATGACTTAGTAGCACCAAAACGCAAAACTTGCATCCGGAAAAACAATTCCAGCTGGTTTAATGACCAGCTGACGTTGCTAAAGCAAGAGCGTAGAAGAGCAGAAACTGCGTGGAAAAGGTGCTCTTCAGATAAAAGCCACACCATTTACAAGATAATAACAAAGAAATATCACAAAGAAATCTTCACGGCCAAAAAAAATCATTTCTCCAACATCATCGCAAATGCCCTTAACCGCCCCCGAGAACTCTTCAAGCTGGTCACTCAGACTATGAATCCAGCTTGTTTAGAGGCCCCCAATTCTGATTCACAAGAATTTTGCAACGAATTATCGGATTATTTCATTAATAAAATTGAAAAAATCAGTGAAAGTATTCAGCAAAATGGAACCGTCACCAACTCCCCCCCCAAATCACAAACCTAATACCCACATAAATCCGTCGCAACCACCAAAATTCACTCTAAAACCCATTTCCATCGATGCCACTAAAAACATCATCGGGACTCTGCGTAATAGCACAGCACCCAATGATATCATCCCCACTAAACTGCTGAAAGAAAGTGACGATATACTGGCACCAGCTATCACGCAGCTCATTAACCAATCATTCAAGGAGGGCATGGTGCCCACCTTGCTAAAACAAGGTACAATAAAACCAATTCTAAAAAAAACTACCCTTGACCCCAAAGACCCAAACAACCGGAGGCCCATAACAGCTCTAAATGTCTTCTCCAAGGTAATGGAGAAAGTAGTTGTACAACAGCTGCAACTGCATTTAGACACCCATAAATTACTCGATCCGTTTCAATCAGGCTTCGGTCCGGGTCACGGAACAGAAACGGCGCTGCTTAAAATATGGGATGACGCTCTAGAGGCCGCAGACTAAGGAGAATCTTGTCTCCTGATACTGCTGGACCTAAGCGCGGCTTTTGACACTGTAGACCATGGACTACTACTGGCTAGGCTAGCTGAAGTAGCCGGAGTCGCTGAAGGTGATTTACCCTGGTTCTCCTCCTTCTTGGAAAACCGATCACAAATGGTGTGTGCTGTTCTCTTTATAGTTATTTGTACATTACATTATTAATCTTTATTTCTACATGTTTGTTTTCATGCATTTCTTTCACTGCTGCCATCTGCTGGCCAGAATTTGCATGCCACACGTCCCTGTTCTTGTTAGTAAAGTTTTTTCTATTCGGAGGCGTGGACTCTTGCTGGGCAGGTCTCTTCACTGGGAGCAGCCATTTTCAGTATCCCCTCATGGCTGTGTGACTAGACACTCCACATTTTTGGGCTCGAGAGAAGGCATCAGTTTTTGACCACGCAGAAGTCAGCAGAAGTCAGCAGTAGTTAGCAGCAGCTCAGCAGCAGCTCTGCAGCCACAGCAGCTAGCCTCAGGACATATTCTAACAAGTCAGCATTGATACCACTACTACAGAACAGTATTGTATCACCGTTTGTTGTCTTATCTGGATTGAATAAACCCACGCTGATTTCATCTTCATGTCTGAGTCTGGATCCATCTAACCTGAACATCTGCCGGTCCTGTCTGCCCCACTGCTTGGATACGAAGGTAAGAAGTCACACAGCTATTATCAGTTATACCTTCATTCGCCTTCATGTGGGAACAGAACAGTCAAAAACTGCCTTAATGTCCACACCCCAGTCACAGATTCCCTCAGAGTTACCACACTAAGGAATCGCCCTGCAACAGGCCTATCTGCAGCGAATCTGCCCAGCTACAGTGCATGTTCCACAAGTCTAAGGGCAAGCACCGCATGTCCACAGTATCTTTACTGTTGCCTGAAAGCCCTCCACAACTCATCAAGCCGTTTCCTATACCCCATATCAATCTTTGCTCGCATAGCAGAACTGTTAACGCACACGGGGTCCCTCTTTAACCTAAACCCCCGCAAATCACTTAAAACACCTGAGGAACCTTGCCAGAGTGCCCCAGCACAGCCACACTGCAATTTTCAGCCCCCAATTCAAACGTTTATTTTCTTAAAGAGACAGCGCACCTTAAATCAAAATGGACAAAAAGGACCTTGCACAGTTCCCCAGTGATGAAACAGAGCTAATGCAGCCTGATACTGATCACCAAGAAGTACAGGAAGCAGAACCCACACTTCCAGCAGACCAAGTCGTGCGACCAAGACGCTCCCTCAAACCGACAATAAAGGTCAGGGAAAACTATCAAACCACAAAAGATGAGCTATGCGATAACCTGGAAGAGCTATGGGAGCGAGTTTCCTCCCTCATGTCAGGACTTAAATCCTCTGGTGATACCTCAAGCTTACAAGTTGGCATCAGGCGGCTGAACACAGCTCATGAAGGATACAAGAGACTGTTCACAAGGTATATAACCTTTCTAAAAAACGTTAATAATGATGAAGCCCTTTCAGAACTGAGCAAGGCAGAATCTATAGACATTCAAAGAGACACCATGGTGCTGCTTGCTAAAGATAAAGCGGAACTCCGCATCTCCCATTTGCAAGAAACTAGATCACACAGATCAAATTCATCCAAACATTCCTCTCGGTCATACAGATCATCGTGCTCAAGAAGCTCAACCCTAAGCGACAGACTACTAGAGGCCCGCATAAATGCAGAGCAATCCAAAGCCAGACGTTCCTTCACTGAAAAGGAAGCTCTGGCAAAAGCAGAAGCAGAGGCCAAGAGGGCAGACGCAGAATCAGAGGCCAAGAGGGCAGAAGCAGAGGCCAAGAGGGCAGACGCAGAATCAGAGGCCAAGAGGGCAGAAGCAGAAGCAGAGGCTCGAATAAAGATTCTTGAATCAGAGATGGAAGAGGAAGTTGCATTAGCTAAAGTAAGACTACTTGAGCAAGCATTAAGCCAAGGTCTTGATCCAGTCTGCTCGCTACCACAGGAGGTAGAAGATTCAGCTTACCGCACCAGCGACTATGTACTGAAACAATTATCTGCATCACCCCCAGTATGCAGTACCGTCCAAGCTGACAACGCCGAAACCTCAAAGTCATCTCCACCTACAGTGCCAGTGTCACTTACAGCACCCGAGAAATCTGATGGTGTTCACCCAGATGTGCCCTCTCAAGGACAGTTATTACGAAACTACAAAAAGGGCCATCAGGCGTTTCCTGGCCTACCTCCACAGCTCAAGCAGCAGTCCTCACGATCTACAGAGACTAGATCACAGCTCAACCCTGCAGCAGCATCATTCTACCTGGATGCATCTCACCCTTTCACGCCGCAAAGCCTACACGCCCCGGCGGCACCACAGGTTGTCGTGGCAACAAGCAGTGAGAAATCAGATATGTCTGAGTTGGCCAGGATTATGGCGATCAGAGAGCTAATTAACACAAGTCTCTCAAAATTTGATGACCGTGCAGAGAGCTACAGAGCTTGGAAGGCAACTTTCAAGGCCACCATTGCCAACCTCAAACTAGACGCAGAGAAGGAGCTCAACCTCATGATCTCATGGCTGGGTCCAAGCTCCACAAATCGCATCAAGAGCCTCAGAACTGTCTATGTGGGACAAGCAGAAGCAGGTCTCGCTGCCGCCTGGCAGAGACTCGAACGTACCTTTGGCAGTGCAGAAGCTATAGAGAAGGCCCTATTTAAGAGATTGCAGAACATTCCAAAGATCAATCTTAAGGACGTCCATAAGCTTCAGGATTTGAGTGACCTGCTCATGGAACTAGAGCTTGCCAAAAGAGACCCTCGTCTGATCGGGCTATGCTACCTGGATACAGCCCATGGAGTGAACCCAATTGTCGTGAAATTACCATACAGTCTGCAAGAAAAGTGGGCGGCATCAGTCTCAAGGTACAAAAGGGTGCATGACATCACCTTTCCCCCATTTATTCATTTCTGCAGATTCATTGAAGAACAGTCCCAGATGAGGAATGACCCCAGCCTCGATTTCCTGGAGTTCAACACTACAGCTCCAGCGACACCATCACCAAGGTATGAGAGTGCCATGCATAAACACAGAGACTTTAAGAGCAGCGTGAGTGTTAGAAAGACTAACCTACCGTCTTATGCAGCACCCACGGGTAAACAGTACAATACCTCATCAGGAGACAAGTCCTTCAATAGTGAATGTCCCATTCATAAAAAACCACACTCACTGAACAAATGCAGAGGGTTTAGATCCAAACCCATACAGGAGCGCAAGAAGTTCCTCAGCGAGCTTGGGGTATGTTTCAGATGCTGCGCTTCATTGGAGCACATGGCTAAGGACTGTAAATCCATCATCAAGTGTGAGGAGTGTCATAGTGAAAGACATGCCTCGGCTATGCACCCAGTTCCACTGCCCAGAGACTCACCAGCTGCCGTCGCCACCAGTCCCGCTCCAAGTCATGGCGGGGAGCCCCAGAACCACGCTAACGCAGCCGCCGCTGTTTCCTGCTCATGTTTGGAAGTATGTGGCGAGGGCCAGGGTGAGAAATGTTGTGCCCGAATATGCCTAATCAAGGTCTATCCAGAGGGACTACCAGAAAAGGCAGTAAAAATGTATGCCATCATCGATGACCAAAGCAACCGGTCCCTAGCAGGACCTAAATTCTTTGAAGCCTTCGGGATAAAGGGACCATCAGAACCCTACATCTTAAACACCTGCTCAGGCCGCATTGAGACTAGCGGCAGGAGGGCGCAAGGATTCATTGCTTCCCCCATCAGTGGGAATACCGAAATACCCCTACCAACACTGATTGAATGCGATCAAATACCCAACCATAGGGATGAGATTCCTACCCCAGAAGCTGCGTTTCACCAACCGCACCTAAGGCACCTAGCCAACGTTATCCCACCTATGGACAACAATGCTGAGATTCTACTCCTGCTTGGCAGAGACAATCTAAGGGTGCACAAGGTGCGCCAACAGTGTAATGGTCCTGACTACGCACCATATGCCCAGAGGCTGGACCTGGGATGGGTAGTCATAGGAAACGTATGCCTGGATCAACCAGAAATCGACTCCTTCAAAACGTACGTGCGTGGAGACGGACGCACAACTTGCATTAAGCCGTGTCCTCATCACTACGAAGTGAAAGAGAAGTCTCCAGACCTCGTACAACCACCTGACATCATTTCTCCCCTCTTTGCTGACGACTTGGGGAGATCAGTCTTTCGCGCAACCAAGGATGACGATAAGGTAGCCTTATCAGTAGAAGACAGAGTTCTTTAAACACAAAACCAATCACTGGGTTTCTCCATTACCCTACGGAACCACCAGGGTAAGACTCCCGGACAATCAGGAGCAAGCGCCATCCAGATCTAACTCTCTTCAGCGCACCATGGACAGCAAGCCTGAGACGAGAGAACACATTGTCGTACCATCCGAACTTAATCCAGCAGATCACGCCACCAGGCCTACGTCTGTGGGTTCCTTTGCTAAATCTACTTGGCTTACAGGCCCAGAATTTCTGCTAGGACGGGCAGACAAATGTGAACAGGAAGTTTACAGCATCCAGGATCCGGATAATGATCCAGAAATCCGCGCCGAAGTTAGCGCATTAGTCACTGAAACAAAGCAGACCTCCAGGCTTGACTGTCATCGTTTTGAACATTTCTCCAGTTGGATGAGACTTGTCAGAACCATTGCAAGGTTAGTGCACATCGCCAGATGTTATCACAACACTCAAGAAGATAAAGATTGTCACGGTTGGCACATCTGCCATAAACCATTCTCTGCTGAGGACATTTCTCATAGCGAGTCTCTCATAATACGTCATGTCCAGCAGCAGGAATTTAACGTAGAATGGAAGTGCTTGAACAACAGACAGCAGATTCCTATAAAAAGACCTCTTGCTAACTTAAATCCAATTATGGACACTTTTGGCCTGCTCAGAGTTGGTGGTCGTTTGAATCAAGCCCACCTAGGAGTTGCGGAGCAAAATCCTGTCATTATTCCCAGCAAACATCATATCACCACGTTGCTGATCCGACATTACCACAAAAAGACTGAACACCAGGGCAGACAAATCACTGAGGGCAAGTTAAGGTCTGCGGGTCTTTGGATTATAGGTATGAAGAAACGTGTGGCCCAACTACTGCATGACTGTGTGCACTGTCGTAAAGCCAGAGGAAAACAGCTACACCAACAAATGGCCGACTTGCCCGCGGATAGACTATGCACAGAGCCGCCCTTCACCTACACTGGCCTAGACGTCTTTGGACCATGGATGGTGTCCGCACGTAGAACCCGTGGTGGTCACGCAAACAGCAAACGTTGGGCCGTGCTATTTACTTGCATGAGTGTGCGAGCCGTTCATATAGAGGTGATAGAATCTATGGACACATCCAGCCTCATTAATGCCTTAAGACGGTTCTTCGCCATCAGAGGACCAGTGAAACAGTTGAGGTCAGACCAGGGAAGTAACTTCATCGGCGCCTGTAGAGAACTGAACATCGACACTAAGCCTATCCAAGATCAGTTGGCGGAGAAAGGTTGCACCTGGATTTTTAATCCTCCTCATAGTTCCCACATGGGGGGTTCCTGGGAGAGAATGATCGGGATCTCACGCAACATCTTAAATTCTATGTTGATGGATGTAAACTCTTCAAGACTTACGCACGAGACTCTCGTCACTCTTCTCGCTGAAGTTTCAGCTATCATCAATTCAAGACCCCTTGTGCCAGTATCTATGGATCCTGAAACACCAGCCATACTGTCTCCGGCTATTCTACTTACCCAAAAAACGGACAATATGCTCACGCCTAGTGGAGAATTTACCCATGGGAATATCTACCAAAAACACTGGAAACGTGTACAACACCTGGCAGATTACTTCTGGAACAGATGGCGTAAAGAGTATCTCAATATTCTTCAAGGAAGGAGGAAATGGCAACATCAAAAACCAAACTTGAAAGAAGGAGACCTCGTATTAATGAAGGAGCAACAAACCGAAAGGATCACCTGGCCTATGGGACTAATTACAAAGGTTCTTCCTAGCAAGGATGGCAAGGTCCGAAAGGTGGAGCTGAAGATCTTCAGGAAGGGTGAGCTTAAAACTTTTGCAAGGCCGATTAACGAACTCATTCTAATATTACCCATCGAGAACGTTCCTGAAGGATGAAAAAGGACTGAACTCGAACTTCACAGTTTTACCCGCTATGGGTCAGCCAACCCACTATGTCATGTTTATTGCATTTCACATGTTCTTTGTTACAGGTTGTATTATATTTTTATGGACATTCGTCATAGTGAAATCTCCTTACGTAAATTTCAGACGGGGAGTGTGCTGTTCTCTTTATAGTTATTTGTACATTACATTATTAATCTTTATTTCTACATGTTTGTTTTCATGCATTTCTTTCACTGCTGCCATCTGCTGGCCAGAATTTGCATGCCACACGTCCCTGTTCTTGTTAGTAAAGTTTTTTCTATTCGGAGGCGTGGACTCTTGCTGGGCAGGTCTCTTCACTGGGAGCAGCCATTTTCAGTATCCCCTCATGGCTGTGTGACTAGACACTCCACATTTTTGGGCTCGAGAGAAGGCATCAGTTTTTGACCACGCAGAAGTCAGCAGAAGTCAGCAGTAGTTAGCAGCAGCTCAGCAGCAGCTCTGCAGCCACAGCAGCTAGCCTCAGGACATATTCTAACAAGTCAGCATTGATACCACTACTACAGAACAGTATTGTATCACCGTTTGTTGTCTTATCTGGATTGAATAAACCCACGCTGATTTCATCTTCATGTCTGAGTCTGGATCCATCTAACCTGAACATCTGCCGGTCCTGTCTGCCCCACTGCTTGGATACGAAGGTAAGAAGTCACACAGCTATTATCAGTTATACCTTCATTCGCCTTCATGTGGGAACAGAACATGGTGAAACTGGGGTCTTTCACTTCTGAAAAACGTACGGTGTCATGCGGAGTCCCTCAGGGATCTCCCTTATCGCCCGTATTGTTTAATATCTATCTTCGCCCTCTCTTTGAAATCATCAGTAACCAGAAGTTACTTTACCACTCCTATGCAGACGACACACAAAACTGTATTTCCGCATCTGCAACAAAAAGGATCATTCTCTTGGACTAGAGAAATGCCTCACTCTAATAGATAACTGGATGACAAACAGTTATCTTAAACTCAATGGTTCGAAAACAGAACTTCTCCTGTTTCACGCTAACCGGAAAAATCACCCCGCGTCAACATGGACTCCCCCACCCATTCTGGGTAAAACTATCACCCCTAGCACCAAAGTCAAAAGTCTCGGAGTCATTTTCGATACCTACATGACAATGGATGCACAAATAGGGTCAGTAGTCAGCAGATCCCACCATCTGCTGCGCCTACTACGCAGACTCACGCCCTTTATCCCGAAAGAGGACATTGCAGTCGTGGTGGGAACAACCATCAATTCCAGACTCGACTACGCAAATGCCCTCTATCTAGGACTCCCCAAATACCAAATCACTCGTCTGCAAGTCGTTCAAAATACGGCCGCTCGACTAGTGACTGGGAGAAAACCATGGGAATCAATCTCACCTTCACTGAGATCCCTTCATTGGTTGCCAGTAAAAGACACTTTCAAGGCACTCTGTCTAATACATAAGTGTATTCAAGGCAACGCCCCCCAATATCTATGCCAAAAAAAATAAAAGCCCATAACCCCAATCGCATTCTGCGATCCACCAATCAAAACCTCCTCCAGATACCCAAGGCCAGATACAAGTCCAAAGGAGATCGAAGATTTGCAGTCCAGGGACCTCGCCTGTGGAATGCACTACCAACCACCATCCGACTGGAGTCGGACCACTTGGCCTTCAGGAGAAAGATGAAAACCCATCTCTTCTGAGGTCAAGGGGTTCCTTACCCATGAAATGGATACAGCGCCCAGAGGCGATTCAGTTTGCATGTGTTGCGCTTTACAAGTCTCTCTCTCTCTCTCTCTAAACACTAACGGTCACCACCATTTACGATATTCCATTCCATCGCCCCACGACAGCTTATCCGACACTCCACAATCCGACAGGCACGACCCATTCCATTTCCCAGAAAAACCGAGACACAAGCTCTAGTCTTTCTGGTTTGTATGAACAAACTCTTTAATGGTTAGCTCTCTTATATACAGTACAAGCCTGTTACAGTAATCAAAGGAACAAAGACACACTCCACCCACACATCACACAATGGGGCTTCAATCACATTATTTTAATGACATTCAGAGGAGTTAATTATCCCCCAGACGTCCGGACTCCGATAATAAGTGATTCATCTGCATAATACACATTCTTATGTCAGACGTTCTGTCTCCGACAATAAGCTATTCACACCTGATCATCAATAGGCTTTTCACACCATACAGTGTCATTAGCATCGCACAATGGAATGTCTTTCAGGAGCAGACCTAATTAGCACAATGGACACAAAACAGTATTAGCATCACACAATGGACAATAGAATGTAAAGCCCCATCCTACTGACATACCAACTGTAATATTCCAAGATATCCTGCAAAACATGAATTATCATTTATCAGTCACCCTATGCCAGAAGGGGCATAGGGTGACCCTAGACCCAAGAGTCATTAGTGACGCTGGCACAGGAGTACCCCGCATCCTTCAAAAGTCTCTGGGTGTCACGGGTCATTCCGTTACAAACACACAGTTTTTATAAAGTCCTTTCATTTAAAAAAATCCCACAATTTAAATAAACCATTAATTACATAATCCAGCAATGCAGATCCATGTCATTCATAATAAACACCTGCCAGAAGAATAAAACCCCGCCCGCACGTCCGATCATATTTTAGTCAGCAACGTCATAATGATCCCTCTCAACAATCAAGAGCCCTGAGCAGGAAGATTTCACATTTAGCAGTGGTAGGAATACGGGACTAAATGTCTCACTTCCCACTGCAGCTTCAGGTTCGCTTGGCCAAATGCCAATTTGTCTAGCTGCTTACACAGGATTCACACCTATACCTTGCCAAGGCCTCCCTCATACTGTATTATTTCCTCTTATGGTCAAAAGTTTTTGGCCTACAGTGTTAGGCTTGTAGGCAGGTGCAGTCTACTTTTTTCACTGCAGGTGGCGCTCATCTGAAGCAGCTTTGTAGCTGGAGAGGAAGTCAAGAGGAACACTGTAGACCACAGGTGTCAAACACAAGGCCCTCGCACCTCTCCTGCAGCTGCAGGAGAGCTCCAGTCCTCCTCCAGATCCTTACTTTCTGCTTTTCAAGCAGTGCATCCAGGTCCTTCCCAGCAGCAGCATAAGGAAAGGTGGTGCGCTATGATGTAAGGGAGAGTGGGAGACTCAACTTCTGATGTTAGTGTGGCACTTGACATCTAATGTAAGGGGAGGGGATGTGCTGGACATTTAATCTTACAGATACAACCGGCCCTTTTGAGGGCAATCATAATGCTGATGCGGCCCACAATGAAAATGAGTTTGACACCCCTGCTGTAGACCAAAAACATTCGACCAGAAGAGGAAATAATGTAATATGAGGGATGCCTTGGCAAAGTATGCAAATTATAGGTGCTAAAGTAAAATTTTTGCAATACTATACACCCTATATAACTTTTGCATATATGTATTAATTCGTACATCCCTAAAATTAGCTAGTCTATCAGGGTATACTAGGCCCAATGATATAATGTTAGCAATGAAGACAGACACGTATGCTAGTAAACAATATCTTATTTATTTCCCAAGAAAATAGGAATATCACTAACTGCAGATATATATAGAGCCTATAACAATAATAAAACAGTACATGTACTTAAAGGGTCACTAAAGGGAAAAAATGTTTTAGCTGAATTGACTGTTCACAGGGTATTGAGACATAATAGTTAACTGATTCCTTTTAAAAACGATTAAAAATAGATAAAAATCAATCAGTTTCGTTTTAGCATCTAACTTAGTTTTTGCATGTTATTTGATGCTTCTGTGCTGGACAGACCCATAGAGCAGTATTGGTTTGGAAAACAAAACTAGAATCTCCCAGTACTGTGGTGATCAGGAAACAGACAACCAAGAAGTGTCCAGAACAGAGCAGAATTACAGCAACATCAGAGCAAAAACGAACAATGAGCACATGAAACCAGGACTGCAGTAAGGTAAAGGAAGCTATTTAGCTAAAAAAAATCCCTTTAGTGACCCTTTAACACTTCTTCTAGGTAGAATCCTTGTTGGCTGAGCTCAGATGTTAAAAGAGGGCTCTCTGTTTCAAACGGTCCTATTTAAAGAACCTCAGTCATAACTCACTCAAACTCCCCCCATTGCCAACCCCTTTTCTTCTGGACAAATCATATTGTTCACAGGACAATCCTCCTCAATAGATTATATTACTGACTGTCCTGCCATACTTGGCCTCTGGGGGCAGTATTGCCCATATCAGCTCCAATAGCTTGCTAGCCTTTGATCATTGTCATTACTTATGTTGGCAGTTACACCTCCCTTTGAAGATTATTTACGGAGGGGCTAATCAAGAAATCTCACAGACAGATTGGAGCCACTAGGATCATATAAATTTAGAGGCTTAACTGGCTTCATTACAACCTGGGGGGAGGGGCGGCATCCTGTCCTCCAGGAAACTACAAGCATCAGCCTGGCTGACAGAATGGAATGAAAACAGATGTGTAGAAAATCCATAAATTATAATAATTCATGTTGCCTTCCAACAGGTGCCAATAAGTGAATCCTGTGCAAGCAGCTAGACAAATTGGTATTTGGCCAAGTGAACTTCAAGCTGCTGCCCCATGTAACTTTGGCAGCCATCTTGGGTCAGGCCGAGCCTATTTAAGACCCTGGCTCCCAGATTTGGCGTGCTTTGTGGGAGTGGGTAGTATAAGGAAAGGTATCCCGTCTGATAGGGACAGTACTAGCATTAAGAAAAGGTTCCTGATTAGGAGGGAAAGCATAGGGTCACTACTCCTCTGGACATCTTCCCGCTTGGGCATGAGATGTTCAGGCTGCATTCTGCCCTCTTAACAGACGTTGTCAGTCCTGCTGAAACCTGCTCTTTTCATGTTGCTGACAACTGTGAGTGCACCAGGTTGGGCGGCCTTTTCACTGGGTTTGTTTTGAACTGTTGCTGCATTACTTCAATACAAGTCTTCAATTGCACCTGACTGTGAATTATTGCCGTCGCACCACGCTGCACCACACCTTCAGGCTTTTTTTCTCCATTGACTTTCTTTAACACCTCTGGTTATAAAGTATGTTCTCAAGGCTATTTTCTCTTAGGATTGAATATCTGGGAATGCCAAAAGGCAACAAATGGAAACTGACGTTACACACATACTGTATTACAAACTATACAGGTATTATTTGTGACTTTTGTGCTGAGACTAGTGTTGAGCAGAATATGCCATATTCGATTTCGCGATATATCTCGAATATATATTCGAATATTCGAGATATATTCGCTAAATTCGAATATTCGTGATATTTTATCGAAATTAATTGAATGCGATTTTTCGCTATTGCGAATGCGAAAATAATTGCGATTTTTTTAATAACTGCGGTAGGAGCGCTCTGATTGGCTTAGAATATTCGTGATATTTTATCGAAATATTGCAACATGCGAATGCGATATTTATTGCGCAATTTCGAGATATGCTGGAGGAGCGCTCTGATTGGCTCAGAATATTCGTGATATTTTATCGAAATATCGCAACATGCGAATGCGATATTTATTGCGCAATTTCGAGATATGCTGGAGGAGCGCTCTGATTGGCTCAGAATATTCGTGATATTTTATCGAAATATCGCAACATGCGAATGCGATATTTATTGCGCAATTTCGAGATATGCTGGAGGAGCGCTCTGATTGGCTCAGAATATTCCTGATATTTTATCGAAATATCGCAACATGCGAATGCGAAATTTATTGCAGATATTTCGAAAACTGCTGTAGCAGCACTCTGAAATCGAATATGTATGATATTTTAACCAAAATACATATTGCGATTGCGATTTTTCGATCGCGCATGCGCAATTGCGCGAACAACACGCGACCATTTCCTGGAGCCTTGCCAGTTTCCCAATATTACAGCAACATGGTGGGAAGCAATTTCTCAAAGTCTGAGGAAAAGTTGCTGATTTGTGTAAGTATTTTGACCACTGTTATTTCATCATCTTCAACTGCATTTAAGTCTAGTTTAAAAGTTAGTATATATGATCAGATATTAGTATTTAACCAAAAATGTGTCTCCTGCTTTTACAAAACTACAAGTCCCAGCATGCCTGGACAGCTGCAGACACCCTGGTTGGCAAATGTGTATTTAGGCACTTTTCCTTGTTATTTAGCATAATGAATTTAAAATTTTTTTGGACATAGGACGTATGCGAACGTCCTGACTTCAGTGTCCTCAAGGCCCAAGGACGTTCGAATACATATTGCCCTTTAGATGTTGCAGAACTACAACTTCCAGCATGCCTGGGAATGCTGGCACTTCTAGTATTGTAAGTTCTGCAGGCCCACATTTTTCAGGCCTTTATGCACGGGTCTCTAAACTGTGGCACCCTAGATGCAGCAAAAGTAAAATTCTTAGCATGCACTGAAAGACCGTGGCTGATGGGAGTAGTAGTTTTGCAACAGCTGGAGGTGGACTGGTCTTGAAACCCAGAGTTAGGTAACAAACCCGTAGTGTTTTGCAACCATTCTGCCTCCAGCTGGTTATTTTCTGTTGAAAAGCCTGTGGCGTGCAAAACACAACCCAAAAACTCCACCCGGTGCAAGGAAAAATTTGCACACACCTAAAGAGTGACATCACAAAAAACTGCGACGGTTGCATACGTCAGTGGTCCTCCGAAAAGGTCCCGTCTCTGACCCCCCGGGGCGTTAGGCTCCTAGGCTCCTGACAGGGAAAAGAGTTACTGTGGTCCATACAGCCGAAGCCATATGGACCCATCTCGGTCCAAGCAGCGCAATCAACACGCGAACAACACGCGACCATTTCCTGGAGCCTTGCCAGTTTCCAACTTATGATCGCAGCGCAATCACACAGCAACATGGTTGGAAGCAATTTCACTAAGTCTGAGGAAAAGTTGCTGATTTGTGTAAGTATTTTGACCACTGTTATTTCATCATCTTCAACTGCATTTAAGTCTAGTTTAAAAGTTAGTATATATGATCAGATATTAGTATTTAACCAAAAATGTGTCTCCTGCTTTTACAAAACTACAAGTCCCAGCCCAGCCCAGCATTTAAGTCTAGTTTAAAAGTTAGTATATATGATCATATATTAGTATTTCACAAAAAATGTGTCTCCTGCTTTTACAAAACTACAAGTCCCAGCATGCCTGGACAGCTGCAGACACCCTGGTTGGCAAATGTGTATATTGGCACTTTTCCTTGTTATTTAGCATAATGAATTTAAAATTTTTTTGGACATAGGACGTATGCGAACGTCCTGACTTCAGTGTCCTCAAGGCCCAAGGACGTTCGAATACATATTGCCCTTTAGATGTTGCAGAACTACAACTTCCAGCATGCCTGGGAATGCTGGCACTTCTAGTATTGTAAGTTCTGCAGGCCCCCATTTTTCAGGCCTTTATGCACGGGTCTCTAAACTGTGGCACCCTAAATGCAGCAAAAGTAAAATTCTTAGCATGCACTGACAGACCGTGGCTGATGGGAGTAGTAGTTTTGCAACAGCTGGAGGTGGACTGGTCTTGAAACCCAGAGTTAAGTAACAAACACGTAGTGTTTTGCAACCATTCTGCCTCCAGCTGTTTTTTTCCTGTTGAAAAGCCTGTGGCGTGCAAAACACAACCCAAAAACTCCACCCGGATGCAGTGAAAAATGTGCACACACCTAAAGAGTGACATCACAAAAAACTGCGACTGGTACATACGTCAGTGGTCCTCCGAAAAAGGTCCCGTCTCTGACCCCCCGGGGCGTTAGGCTCCTGACAGGGAAAAGAGTTAGCAACGCATATCTCCCCTATACGTGTATCCTGTGTTGTTAATAATATATTCATAATTATGCAAATGATAATGGCTGCTATATTTATGCAAAAAAGGTGGCGACCGAAATGGCAGGATATAAAATCTTTCATGTTACCCCTGTCATTGATTAATAAGGCGAGAATGCTTCCAATTGTTGAATAGCATACATTTACGTCATATATCCATAAGGCTGTCAACAGAAGTATTACAATATACTTTGTTCTTCATCTTGCAGAAGTTCCTGGAAACAGGATATGATGACCTGCGGCGGCAGCCACAGAAAAGGGCTGTGGTCAGCGCCCTAATCGCTGACTTTGGCGGCCAACATGACCACAAGGCCATTGTTAAGAAGTGGTCTGACCTCAAGAGGCGCCAAATGGGTAATGTCAGACGTCTTCGGGCTAAATATCATCCAGGTAAGTTATTGTTGACAGTTATGTTTTTTTTTAAAAAAGTGTATTTTGTGCGTGAACTCGAAAGAGAGAGGAGCCGGCCTGCAGGAGTTGGGAGGCCTCCCCCAGAGGCAATCTGCCACCTTTCTCCATGCCCCGGTTGGCAATGGCGGGTGTGAGGGGGTCCTCCCAACCCAACCTCGCATAGCACACCCACCAGTGGCGGGGCTGAGACCACCAAACTCAATTCACAGGTAGCCGAGAGCGGGATCCGAACCCCTAGCTGCAGAGGTGAATCAGTTGTCAGTGCAGTGGCAATCGCGTGGAGCCACCGCAGCTCCTTTGGTGACAGTTATGTAAGGTCATATGTAATTCATGTAAGGTCAGATGTTGTTAACCAAGATGCCATGTTGTGCTAACATATATCACCACCGGCCAAGGTATTCATAGTACTGTTGAAAAAAGACATGGGGCAGCAGACAGGAACACAGAAGTTATGTGGGAACATAATTTTCCCATTGCTTTGCATGGGACTTTAAAGAAAAACCCCGACCATGGCAAGTGGGGGTGGGTAAGGTTTAAACCACCTATCCTATGTTTGTGGCTGACATATAAGTAACCTGTGTGCCAAGTTTCATATAAATATCTTTAGCCGTTTGTACGTGATGCTGGAACATACATACATACATACATACATACATACATTTATGCACACACACACGTTGAGTTTTATATATATAGATTACCACTAAATTCCTGTGTTAGGAGTGGGGTTGTTATAGTAATCCCGTGTGCTCCATCAGGCCCTTTTTTTAACATGAGATGGTCTGAACAAAACAAAGGAGACAAAAACAGCTCATTTTAACATGGTTGCATCCCAGCTCACGCTCAGTCCCCTGTAGTGCCCACAAGACCCTTTAATATAACATTGTCCCATTGGTTAACTGTCTATATAAATCAATTTGTATTCATATACAATACAGCACAGTACACAGAATTTGCATACGTCATTAGAAAACATTTTTATAATATATGAACATTGTGTTATTATAGGAGCTCCAATGCCAGTTGTCCGCGCCAAGCGCAGAAGGCGCCAGGCCGATGAGGAGGAGGAGGAGGATGCGGCAGAGGAGGATGCGGCAGAGGAGGACATGGATGAGGAGGAGCAGCCAGGGCCCTCCCACTCCCCAACCCCAGCTCCTGTTGAGGAGCAAGCTGAGGAGCTTCCCCCCCCCACCACCCCAACTTCTCAAGCAGAAGAGCAGGAGGAAGAGAGCGGTCCTGTGAGCCTCATTCAGGAAGGTAAATATGTGCACAATGATTAATAACATTTCAACAACAAAATGTAGATATAAAAATGGACAACATATAAAGCGCACCTGTCAGATTGTATAACCATAATATGGTATTGATGCTAGAAGTATACAGGTAGTGCATAATTATTAGGCAAGTTGTATTTTTTGAGGATTCATTTTATTATTGAACAACAACCATGTTCTCAATGAACCCCAAAAACTCATTAATATCAAAGCTGAATTTTTTTGGAAGTAGTTTTTAGTTTGTTTTTAGTGTTAGTTATTTTCGGGGGATATCTGTGTGTGCAGGTGACTACTATTACTGTGCAGAATTATTAGGCAACTTAACCAAAAAATAAATAGATAGCCATTTCAATGATTTATTTTTAACAGTGAAACCAATATAACATCTCAACATTCACAAATACACATTTCTGACATTTAAAAACAAAACAAAAACAAATCAGTGACCAATATAGCCACCTTTCTTTGCAAGGACACTCAAAAGCCTGACATCCATGGATTCTGTCAGTGTTTTGATCTGTTCACCATCAACATTGCGTGCAGCAGCAACCACAGCCTGCCAGACACTGTTCAGAGAGGTGTACTGTTTTCCCTCCTTGTAAATCCCACATTTGATGATGGACCACAGGTTCTCAATGGGGTTCAGATCAGGTGAACAAGGAGGCCATGTCATTACTTTTTTTTATTTAATACCCTTCCTTGCCAGCCACGCTGTGGAGTACTTTGACACGTGTGATGGAGCATTGTCCTGCATGAAAATCATGTTTTTCTTGAAGGATGGTGACTTTTTCCTGTACCACTGCTTGAAGAAGGTCTCTTCCATAATCTGGCAGTAGGACTGGGAGTTGAGCTTGACTCCATCCTCAATCCGAAAAGGCCCCACAAGCTCATCTTTGATGATACCAGCCCAAACCAGTACTCCACCACCACCTTGCTGGCGTCTGAGTCGGACTGGAGCTCCCTGCCCTTTACCAATCCAGCCACGGGCTCTTCCATCTGGCCCATCAAGACTCACTCTCATTTCAGTAGTCCATAAAACCTTAGAAAAATCTTTCTTGAGATATTTATTGGCACAGTCTTGACGTTGCAGCTTGTGTGTCTTGTTCAGTGGTCATCGTCTTTCAGCCTTTCTTACCTTGGCCATGTCTCTGGGTATTGCACACCTTGTGCTTTTGGGCACCCCAGTGATGTTGCAGCTCTGAAATATGGCCAATCTTGTGGCAAGTGGCATCTTGGCAGCTGCACGCTTAACTTTTCTCAGTTCATGGGCAGTTATTTTGCACCTTTGTTTTTCCACACGCTTCTTTTGTTTGATGATCACGCTTCAGAAGCTTTGCAACTTTAAGAGTGCTGCATCCCTCTGCTAGATATCTCTCTATTTTGGACTTTTCAGAGTCTGTCAAATCCTTCTTTTGGTCAATTTTGCCAAAGAAAAGGAAATTGACTAATAATTATGCACACCTGATATAGAGTGTTGATGTCATTAGACCACACACCTTCTCATTACAGAGATGTACATTACCTAATATGCCTAATCTGTAGTAGGCTTTCGAGCCTATACAGCTTGGAGTAAGACAACATGCATAAAGAGGATGATGTGGTCCAAATACTCATTTGCCTAATAATTCTGCACTCCCGGGATGTGTTAGACACATAACAAGTGTATACACATGATAATGATTGATTAATAAGCAAAAAAAAATATTTATTTATTTGGTAACGTTATTTGAAATCCAAATGTTTTTTTATTATATCCTAAAAGCATCAAGAGATCTGAAGAGGCAAAATATACTCATTGAAAAGACGCACCAGAAGATCCTTCAGAACCAGCGTAAGATGAGCTACCTCAACCAACAAAATGCTCTGCTAGAGCAGCAGCTATCGGGTCAGATTGCGGAAATGCACCGCATTCAAAAACGGATTGAGAGCTATATTTAAATTTATTTTTGTATTAAAAAAACTTATTTTTTGGAAATGTTTCATTTCTTTTTGAGATAGAGTTGTAGGTTTTTCAACACATCTAACTTCACATCAAACAAATCAACATCAACACATTTAACTTCATAATAAGCAAAAACATTTTATACTATTATTTTATTTAACATTAACCTAGGACAAACTAAAGCACACGACACAGACACGACGAACACAAAATAAACTGTTGAAAAATGAACATAACAAAAGCAACAATATATATATATATATATACAAAGAGAGAGAGAGGGAGAGCAAGAAAGAGAGAGAATGCAGATGAGCTCTTGCAGTCAGCCCAATGGTTGCAGTATAAATGCCGCAAAACAGGGTTTAACATAAGGTTCATTGTTATAGTTACACTTGCTGTTTAGATCCGGTCTGGTAGTCCGGTCTGGTAGCTTGTAGCGGAGGCTGTTGGTGGATCCGCTGTGCCAGAAAGGTCATGAAGCTTTACTCAGCATGGAGGCAGCAGCAGGAGTATTAAAATATAATATAACTAGACAATGCATTTCCTGAGGAAAATGCGAGTGGGAATGCTTAATTGGTGAGCCCCTTGCCAAAGACATTCACCATAACCACTACACTATCTTTAGGACACACAGCTTCTTTCTCTATCTGCAAAGTATAGAGTATGCTGACTTCCTGGTCGCCCCTCCCCCCTCAATAGGTTTCCCCTCCCCCCCAGGTCAGTGAGGAGGAATATTGCACTGAGGTCAGGAAAGTTATTTATGGAAAGAAATAACATTACAAACGCTTTTAATTCACAGATCTAATACATGATTTAAGCCTCCAAACAAAGCTTAATAAATCCTCAAACGTACATGCAATTGATACAACGACTACACCGTTTGAAATACACGGCCCTTGTAAACGCATCGATATGAAATTTATGTAGATAAACTTAAAAATGTGGCCATTTCTGCGATTTAGAAAAGAGCGTCTTTGTGAGTTCTGCAGCAACATTTTTTAGATAATTTCACATGAGAGTCTATGAGACATAATTTCTGGCTGTTGCTCCAATAATTAAAACTAAAATACGTATCGCAGAATTGGTCACATTGCCATAAACCAGACAAGCATAGCTACGTTTTGATCTAAAAATTGTGTATGAAAAGTAGATCTTGTGGGCGTGAGACCAATTTGTTTCCCCTTTTTGTAAAGATATTTTTAATTACAAAGATCTCCAATGTTAAGGTCACATGACAGACTCTAAATCCCCTCCATAGGATTACATTATAACCTATTGCATTTTTGTGAAAAATTCGCAAAACGTAAATTGCGTTTTCACCACAAAATTGTAAACGATAACGATCTGAAAAGTCATAGCCGGATAGCTAAATATTTTGTGACCGCTTTAAAGTTTTTTCAGTGTCTGTAAGTGAAAGTATGAAGTAGCTGAAACTTTTGGCATGGCATGTGAATTCAAAGGGGAAAAGGATGTTCTCATTGACTTCAATGTTTAAAAAAAGGGTCTAAAAGCTTAAAATTTATAAAAGTGTAAAAAGTAGAAAAAAACTTGAAGAAGTCCCATCATTAGCTGAACGAGACGAACATTTTTACAGTTGAATGGTCTCAATAGCTGAAAGTATGCCGAAGTTACGCAGAACCAAAAAACTTAAGGAATAATAAGATTACTAAATTTACGGATATCAATACTGGAAATGTTTATTAAAGCATTCACACTAATTAAGATTAATACATTTACGGGTATCCATACTAGGAATGCTTATTAAAGCATTCCCACTAAGTATCACACAGGCATGATTTACAAGCAGTAGTGGTAATAGTAATACATAGCATAAAAACACTTGGGGAATACTTTACAGCATCAGTAGTGGTCATAGTAGTCAATAGTGTACCAAAAAATTGGGACACAGGTGTCTTGACTGAGCTGTAATAGTAGTAGTAGACATTGACAATACAGTGTCAAATCACTCGGGCAAGAGGTGCCATGATGAACAGCAGTCTTAATAAGAGTATATAGGGTGTGAAATAACTGCTGACATAGGTGTCTTGACTGGGCAGCAGAAGCAGCAGTAGTAGTATTAACAGTAGTAGTTGATACAGAGTCATATCACATGGGCAGGAGGTGCCATCATGAACAGCAGTAGGAATAGGAGTATATAGAGTGTCAAATAACTGCTGACATAGGTGTCTTGACTGGGCAGCAGCAGCAGAAGCAGCAGTAGTATTAACAGTAGTAGTTGATACAGAGTCATATCACATGGGCAGGAGGTGCCATCATGAACAGCAGTAGGAATAGGAGTATATAGAGTGTCAAATAACTGCTGACATAGGTGTCTTGACTGGGCAGCAGCAGCAGCAGAAGCAGCAGCAGTAGTATTAACAGTAGTAGTTGATACAGAGTCATATCACATGGGCAGGAGGTGCCATGATGAACAGCAGTAGGAATAGGAGTATATAGAGTGTCAAATAACTGCTGACATAGGTGTATTGACTGGGCAGCAGCAGCAGAAGCAGCAGTAGTATTAACAGTAGTAGTTGATACAGAGTCATATCACATGGGCAGGAGGTGCCATCATGAACAGCAGTAGGAATAGGAGTATATAGAGTGTCAAATAACTGCTGACATAGGTGTCTTGACTGGGCAGCAGCAGCAGCAGAAGCAGCAGCAGTAGTATTAACAGTAGTAGTTGATACAGAGTCATATCACATGGGCAGGAGGTGCCATGATGAACAGCAGTAGGAATAGGAGTATATAGAGTGTCAAATAACTGCTGACATAGGTGTATTGACTGGGCAGCAGCAGCAGAAGCAGCAGTAGTATTAACAGTAGTAGTTGATACAGAGTCATATCACATGGGCAGGAGGTGCCATCATGAACAGCAGTAGGAATAGGAGTATATAGAGTGTCAAATAACTGCTGACATAGGTGTCTTGACTGGGCAGCAGCAGCAGCAGAAGCAGCAGCAGTAGTATTAACAGTAGTAGTTGATACAGAGTCATATCACATGGGCAGGAGGTGCCATGATGAACAGCAGTAGGAATAGGAGTATATAGAGTGTCAAATAACTGCTGACATAGGTGTCTTGACTGGGCAGCAGCAGCAGAAGCAGCAGTAGTATTAACAGTAGTAGTTGATACAGAGTCATATCACATGGGCAGGAGGTGCCATCATGAACAGCAGTAGGAATAGGAGTATATAGAGTGTCAAATAACTGCTGACATAGGTGTCTTGACTGGGCAGCAGCAGCAGCAGAAGCAGCAGCAGTAGTATTAACAGTAGTAGTTGATACAGAGTCATATCACATGGGCAGGAGGTGCCATGATGAACAGCAGTAGGAATAGGAGTATATAGAGTGTCAAATAACTGCTGACATAGGTGTCTTGACTGGGCAGCAGCAGCAGAAGCAGCAGTAGTATTAACAGTAGTAGTTGATACAGAGTCATATCACATGGGCAGGAGGTGCCATGATGAACAGCAGTAGGAATAGGAGTATATAGAGTGTCAAATAACTGCTGACATAGGTGTCTTGACTGGGCAGCAGCAGCAGCAGAAGCAGCAGTAGTAGTATTAACAGTAGTAGTTGATACAGAGTCATATCACATGGGCAGGAGTTGCCATGATGTACAGCAGTCTTAATAAGAGTATATAGGGTGTGAAATAACTGCTGACATAATTGTCTTGACTGATCCAAAGGAGTCATGGGAGAAAATCATGTGGTCAGATGAGACTATAATATAATTTTTTGATCATAATTTCACTAACCGTGTTCGGAGGAAGAATAATGATGAGTACCATGCCAAGAATGCCATCCCTAATGTGAAGCATGGGGGTGGTAGCATCATGCTTTGGTGGTGTTTTTCTGCACATGGGACAGGGTGACTGCACTGTATTAAGGAGAGGATGACCGGGGCCATGTATTGCAAGATTTTGGGCAACAACCTCCTTCCCTGAGTTAGAGCTTTGAAGATGGGTCGAGGCTGGGTCTTCCAACATGAGAATGACCCAAAGCACACAGCCAGGATAACCAAGGATTGGCTCTGTAAGGAGCATATCAAGGTTCTGGCGTGGCCTAGCCAGTCTCCAGACCTAAACCCAATAGAGAATCTTTGGAGGGAGCTCAAACTCCGTGTTTCTCAGCGATAGCCCAGAAACATGACTGATGTAGAGAAGATCTGTGTGGAGGAGTGGGCCAAAATCCCTCCTCCAGTGTGTGCAAAGCTGGTGTAAAACTACAAGAAATTTTTGACCGCTGTAATTGCAAAGAAAGCCTACTGTACCAAATATTAACATTGATTTTCTCTGATGTTGAAATAGTTATATTCAGCACTGTAAATACATCAGGTCCGGGGCTTCATCAGGGAATGCATGGCAAGGGACCCTTCAGCGCCCTGAACCGACGACGGGTGCCAGAAAGTCACCGCCGATCCAGGACTCATTCATCTTTATGAATGTGAGTCTGTCCACGGACTCTGTGGACAGACGGGTCCTCTTGTCCGTGACCACCCCACCTGCCGCGCTGAATGTCCGCTCAGATAGTACGCTGGAGGGGGGGCAAGACAATAACTCCAGCGCATACTGAGCGAGCTCGCGGCAGGTGTCCAATCTGGCAACCCAGTACTCCATGGGGTCGTCGGTGCTCATACTGTCAGAAGCACCGACGGACGCCATGTAGTCTGCCACCATGTGGGCCAGCCGCTGGTGGTGACTGCTGCTGCTGCTGCTGGTGGTGGTACTGGGTCGCTCGGTTTGGAAGAACATCCTCATCTCTTCCATTAGGTCCCCTGCTCGGCTGCAGCTGGGTGCAGCCACCTGCTGGGTGAGATGAGGGGGGACAACTGGAGGCCGGGGAGTTGCCTGCTCCAACCGTCTGACAATGGCTGCCTGCAGTTCCTCCATCCGGTGCTGCCTCCGGCTGGCTGGGATGAACTGCTCCAGTTTCCCCTTGCACCTGGGATCCAAAAGGGTGGCCATCCAGAAATCATCCCTCGTCTTGATGGTCTTAACCCGGGGGTCCCTCCTGAGGCATCTGAGCATGTGGGCAGCCATGGGGAAGAGCACAGCCCGCTGTGACTCCTCAATGCTGGCCAGGTTAATGAGGTGCGACTCTTCTTCCCTGAGGCGCTGCTGGTCAAACTCAGACATGCCCAACCCCCGGACTATCGGTGCCCCCAACACCGGCTCTCCCTCCTGACCAGGCCCTGACTCCGGGACGACACCAGCAACCACCTCCTCCTCCTCTTCATCATCATCCTCCTCCTCCTCCTCCTCCTCCTCCTGGTCCTGGCCCTGGTCTCGGTGGAGCATTGCTGACTCCTCCTGCTCCACCAAGGCACTCTCCCCAGCCTCGAGCAGGCGATCTAGTGTCCTCTCCAGCATGAACAGTATTGGCAGCACGCTATTGAGGCCAATTTGCTCACTGCTGACCATCTTGGTCGCCTGCTCGAAGGAGGACAACACTTGGCAGACCTGGTTTATCTGCCCCCACTCCGCACAGGCGATGAAAGGGAGTTGTGGTGAAGCCCTCTGAGTGCCTAGTTCCATCAGGTACTCCCTCACCGCCCTTTGCTGCTCCCACAACCTCTTCAGCATGTGGAGGGTGGAGTTCCACCGCGTCACACTGTCCACAATCAGCCTGTGAAGGGGCAGATTGTACTTCCGCTGCAATTTGGACAGGGACGCGGTAGCGGTTGGGGAGCGCCTGAAGTGGCTGGCAATCCTACGCGCCTTTGCCACAATGTCACTCAACCCTGGATAAGTGCGCAGGAACTTCTGCACCACCAGGTTGAGGACATGTGCCAGACAGGGCACGTGCGTCAGACTGCCAGCATGGAGGGCGGCGAGTAGGTTGCTGCCGTTATCGCAGACAACCATACCTGGCTGGAGCCTTCGGGGTGTCAGCCACTTCTGGACCTGAGCTTGAAGTGCTTTCAGCACTTCTTCTGCAGTGTGTCTCCGGTCCCCTAAACTAACAAGCTGGAGCACGGCCTGACAGCGCACGTGCCCCACACTTGAGTAGCTACGGGGGCGCTTGCTGGGAGGCTCAGCAGCTGCGGAGACAGTGGCTTGAGGGAGACCAGCAGTTCTCCCCTGGACACCCCGGGGCGGCACCACAAGATCGGTTGCCGACGATCCCTCACCGACGCCTCGGAGGGAAACCCAATGGGCCGTGAAGCTGATGTAGCGTCCCTGCCCATGCCTGCTGGTCCAGCCATCCATTGTCAGATGAACCCTGTCGCTGACAGCGTGATCCAGCGACAGGGTTACATTCTGAACAATGTGCTGGTGTAGGGCAGGGACACCAGTCCTGGCAAAGAAATGGCGGCTGGGGACACGCCATTGGGGTTGGGCCTGCTCCAACATCTGCCTGAAGGGGTTGCTGTCAACTATGTTGAAGGGCAGCAGATGTTGGGCAATAACCCTTGCCAGGAGCCCATTGAGGGAACGCACACGTCGGTCTCCAGGGGGGAAGGGAGTGGTGCGGTCAAAGGCGTCTGAAATCGACGCCTGGCGCCGCACGGCAGTGCGGGACACAGACGTGGAGGGTGCTGTGGAAGTAGAGGTCTGGCTGCCGGTACCAGTACCTCTACTAGAGGGAGCGGGGGGGCATGACCTGCTGGAAACAGATGAAGATGTGGCAGGGGCTGCTGTACCCTGCTCACTTGTGGTGGTGGCGCTGCTACCACCACCACGCTTCATCTCCTCATACAACGCCCAGTGGTTTATCCTGAGGTGCTGGTTCAGGGCTGTGGTACCCACCCGAGCCAAACACTTCCCTCTCTTCACCCTCACTTTACAAATCCGGCAGATGGCCACGGTAGGGTTGTCTGCCACCAGGGTAAAGAAATTCCAGACAGGTGACTTCAGCACCGCCCTCCTGTCAGATGGGGTGACGCTTACTTGCACCTGCTGGGATTCGGTGCGCACAGGTGGAGCTGCCTGCTGCTGCTGCTGCTGCTGCTGCTCCTCCTCCTGACACCTCCTGCTGCCATCACCAGTGGAGACCCTGACGATGGTCTCCCTGGTGGTGACCTGGCGCACCGTTTCACCAGGGTGCCTACCTTCCCCGTCGTCACTGACGTAGTGAGCCGACGCGTCAGATGGCAACCATGATGGGTCACCCTCTTCGCCCCCAGAGATGTCAGACCAAGGGCTGAGATGTGTTGGTCTGAGGGAACCACGTGACATGGAGCCTCTAGCCTGGCTCCGCTGTCCCCTCACCCACGCCTGGGTCTGACTAGGTGCTGCTGTTTCCTGCACCAAAACAGCAGCACCAGTTTGAAGGGATGTCTCTGGGATACTGCCAGCAGGTATCCCATCCTCCTCATCCATCCCTTCAAAAAGGTCCTGACCATCAGGACAGAGCTGGAGGTCTGCCTGATGCATGGCCTCCCCCAAGAGATCCCTATCACTGTCGCTGTCGAACAGTAAGATGCTGGACTCTTGGGGGCTGGGGGGGGGTAGTACAGGCAACGGTGTAATGGTGGTACTACTGTGAGTCGGGACCGACGACTCAGTGGCACTGCTGTGCCCCATGTAGTCCACCACTACTTGAGCCTGAGATGGCAATATCGGGCGGCTGCCCGATGGGAAGAACTCCCGGATCAGGCGTACTCCCCTTGCACCCGATCCTCTACCACTAGTAGGGGCACGAGAGGTACCCCGTGCTGGCAGCGATCCAGCACTGGGAGTAACTCCCCTACCCCTACTGCCACGGCCACGGATGCCGCTCATAATTGCTGATATGTGTGTGGGGGGGTTAAACTTTATTAGGGGGGAAAATGTGAACAAAATGTGTTTTTGTGTTTTTTTTACAAGACAGGCACGCAGACAAAGACGTACACAGACAGCTACTAAACTATAAGAAAAGTAGTACACCAGACAAGGACTACAAAATTAAAGAAAAAAAAAAAAAGCACTAAACAAACACTAACTTTTTTTTTTTTTTTTTTTTTTAAACACAAAACACAGACACTAAACACACACTAAGCTAAGCTAGATGAAATAAATGTACACTAACAGTGTGTACACTTACTACACAAAATTTAACTAAACTGAACACAAAACTTAGCTTTTATAAAAGCTCTTTAGGGAAAACTAAACAAAATTTGAACTGAGATGCCTATCAAATATCACTGAACAGTGAACCTGCAAGATCTGACAGTAACACAAGATGAACAAAACTTAGCTTTTAGAAAAGCTCTTTTATAAAGCTCAGATCAATATGTGTTCTGAAATCTCTTGCAAATATAACTGAACAGGGAGGATTGCAGGATCAAACAGTAACACAAATGAAAAAAACAGCACAAAACAGCACAAAACGTAGCTTTGAAAAAAGCTCTTGGGTCTATTGCTTTGAAAAAAGCAGTTGATATACTGGAAAAGATCCACTGGAATCACTAAATAGCAATGCTGGTGATGATCTAAATCAATCAAGAACAAAGACACAGGAAACCAGGAAACCAGGAACACAGAAACAGCCTCCACACTCTATAGCAAGCTTCTGAATCTGCAATGAAATGGTGCTGGGAGTGAGCTTATATAATGTCCATGCAGGCAGGTTCCTATTGGTTGCTAACCTGTGACGAGTGTGGAAGGAGAACTCTGATTGGCTCTGATGCAAAAGGGCGGAGCAAATAATCGCGCAATATTCCTATTGCCGAATATTCGCATTGCGATTATTCGGCAATATAAAATGATCGCTTCAGCTACTCTGCCCAATGGCTCTAATCATACCAGCAATGCTTTCAGACGTCTATGGAGATCACTAGGATGTGATCTGTTTTAAAAATGAAACTGTAAAAATCGCTCTGATGCGGAAGATCGGGGCGAGGAAAATAATCGCGCGATATTGCGTTTGCCGAATAATCGCATTGCGATCTTTCTGGAAAATTCAATGAACGCTTCAGCTACTCGGCCCAGGGTCTCTAATGATACCAGCAATGCTTTTAGACGTCGATGGAGATATCTAGGATGTGATCTGATTCAAAAAAAAAATTGTAAAAAATCGAATATTCGGAATTGCGAATATTCACCGCGAATTTCGAAATATAGCGCGATTTCTCGAATATGCTATATTCGAGTCGAATATTCGCAATGCGAATATTCGTGAGCAACACTAGCTGAGACATTCACAAAGCAAATTATTTATACATAGACCCCTAAGCAGTGAGGCTTTGTAATGGAAGTCTTTGGCTGCTGTAGAGACACTCAGAAATTGGTGGCATGGTGAAAAGCACTGCATACTAGCACTGGCACATTTAACTAGGCACTGAGGAACTGAATTTTGGATTTCAAGGCACTCCACTCTCAGGCCCCGTACACACGACAGAGGAACTCGACGTGCTTGGCACGTCGAGTTCCTCGTCGAGTTTTGGGATGAAGCCGCCGAGGAGCTCGGCGGGCCGCCTTCTCCCATAGAACAATGCGGACAACGAGAAAATAGAGAACATGTTCTCTATTTTCTCGTCGAGTTCCTCGGCGGCTCCATTGAGCCAAAACTGTACAGACGACAGGGATTCTCGGCAGAATCCGGGTTTTGACCGAGTTTCTTGGTGAATTCTGCCGAGAAACTCTGTCGTGTGTACGAGGCCTTACACATGACTAATGTCGAATGAATGTTCGATGTTATAGGAGGATTTCTTGTCTCTTGAACTCAAACATCCAGATCAGAGACTGCAGATCCCAAAATGTTGTACCTTCTGTAGATGTCTACTATCAAATGTGGTAGTCAACGCAATCCCAAAATTCTGCTTCTAAGGGTGTTAATTTAAATGTTTTTCACTGTATTTATTATTGGGTTGTGTACATTATCAAAGGAACAACTTTTATCTTTAATGCCTTGTACACACGATCGGTTTTCCCGGCTCGGTTGCTTTTCCCCATGTACACACGGCCGGTTTTCCCGACAGGAAAACTGCCATGACAGCTTTGGTCAGGAAAACCGGCGGTGTGTATGCTCCACTGCAGTGTTTCCCATAGTAAAACTGCAGAGCAAACAAACGCAGAGAATCACGGCGGGAAAAAAAAAGAGAACAAGTTTTCATTTTTTTGCTCGCAGTTTTCCTGTTGGGAAAACTGCTATGGAACATACACACAGATGGTTTTCCCGACCGAAAGCAAACATGGCAGTTTTTCCGTCGGGAAAAACGATTGTGTGTACGAGGCATAAGACTTTATGGCAGGCCATATATTTTGCAATTTTCTTTCCTTCAACCCTTAGAAAATTGCTTGATTCCCCCATCAAAGCAGCCAGTGTTGATGGAGGAATTACTCCTGCAGCGCTATTGTGTTCTTCTGCCAGGGAGTGCAGGGAATCTTTACCACTAGCAGAATACACTCATCACTGATGGCAGCTACAGTATATCCACCAATAGTTTATGCAAGAAAAACAGACAGGCTGGTTGTACGGAAGTCAATCAATTTCAGTACAACCAGCCTGTCCTAGATGGATCAAAATTCACCCGGCTCTTGCTGAACTGATTGAATTTCGATCTGTCTATAGCCAGCTTAAATCTCACCGAGTATTAAAGCATATTGTCTTTGTTTTTTAGCCCTGTCTGAAGCAAGAGATGAGACTCCTGCAAAAATGGAGCTTGGCAAAAAAGATGTTGGACCCAAACCAGCAGAAACAGAGCTTGGCAAGAAGCTTAAAACATTTGCACTCAAACCAGAAAAATGGGTGCCGCATTTCCAGCAACTCCTAGGAGTGGAAAACACAGAGGCCTTGCAATATCTGGGTACCGAGGACTACTTTAAGCTTGAAAAGAACACCGAACATCCTTGGGAAAAACAAGCACTACAGAAGCTCTTGAATATAGAAGATCCTCAGATTACCCAGAAGAAATTACTGGATGAACAGGCTGCAAAGAAGAAAGAAATCGAAGACAACGCCAAGAGAGAGCTAAAAGAAAAACAAGACAAAGCTAAGCAAGATATTTCAGAAAAGCAAGACAAAGCCAAGAAAGCACTAGAGGAATTCAAAAAATTGCATAAAGAAGCCAAAACTTTGACCGATAACACTGCTAAGTTAGCAGCGGAGAGCCTCAAAAAGCACAAAGATAAATCTGTAAAATCCTCCAATCCGCTAGAAGAAATGATTGAAAAATCACACAAAGAGCTGACTGCGGCAGGGGGATCACCTCCCAATGCTGCTAACCTATCAGATGCAGATGTTTTATACCAGGCATCAGGCGGCCTTGCTTTGGAAGGAATTTACATGACAAAGAGGCAGGAAGATGTCCTAATGAAACGGGAAAGACTTCTCGATGTCCCGAATGGCCTTGCCCTCGCTGGTCCTCTGCAGCAACCTGTGCTTAAGCAGAAAGAGTTCTCATCCTCTGATGAAGAATCAATGTTCCAACACTCAATGGAGAAGTTGGGTTTCAGTATTACTACTGCAGCTAAAGGTGGCTTCTGGGGGTTCCAAGCCGAGGCCAGTTTTGGCTACAGCTCAACCAATATGTCAGAGAAAAAGAGAGAGTCTCACACAGAACATGCCTATATCTCTACAACAAAATACAACTACATTCCACTGGCCTCCTGCTATATTCCCAAAGAGAAGCTCCTACTCTCTCCAGCAGCCTTGGAAGAACTAAAATCAATTGAGGAACTTTTGGAATATTGTGATAAGTTAGAACAAGCTTCTGTGAAGGAACGATATAATAGGTTCTTCAGCTGTTATGGCTCTCATGCTAATCAAGGGCCACTTCATTTTGGAGGGATATATTGGTGGACGGCTTCATCCCGGGGGTTTAAACAGGAGATGCTGGAAAAAGTTAAAGAGGAAACTACCATGGCTGTAAATGCTTCAGTGGATGTAAGTTATTCTGGTCTATGGTCAGCATCCGCTGGTGTTGATGTCGCAAAAACTGACACAAAACAATCCTCTTCCAAACATGAGACTAAAAAGCTTGAGAAGAACATCGAACTGTCTGTAACAAAAACTGGAGGACCGCCAACAGTGGACTCTCTAAATGACTGGAAATCTGGTCTTCAAGCCAACAATAAGACCTGGAGTGTGATCGATCGAGGTACCCATCTCATTCCTGTCTGGGATATAATATTGTCTAGCCACAAAGAGGATTTTAAAAACATGTATCAAGTAGCAAAAGATCTAAAAAACATATATGCATCTGCTACTGGTCTACACCACAATTTGCCAATTGGTGAAAATGTTTCCTCCGCCGTTAATGAAGCCAATTCATTTTTTTTACAACTGCAATCTTGGGAGGTTCATCCAACACAGCAGCAATTAAAGAGGTTGATTGATTTTAGACAATATCTCAATGAAAAGACCGGGAACTACAATGTCTGGTTAAATGTTTGCCTCCCTCATGAGGAATTAAAAAGTTTCTTAGGAAGAGTTCAAGAATTTTACAGTCAAAGCTCCAGAGAAGATGAATCTGTTATTCGTTGCATGTTGAAATGTCTTCTTCAAAACATTGCATGTTCTAGTGACATTGAAGATTCATATGCACCTCTAATTAAATGGATTTACCAGTCTAAGAAAGAGCAACACCTTCTTGATGTCTCTGATTTTTCAGCTCTAATTAATCTGATGTCCCAGGCTAAAGAAGACCTACAAGTTGATAAAACTGATGATGATGATGATGAAGAAATTCAAGAAGCAACAACCAAACTTTCAGTTATTATCAATTCTTATCTTCAATCCTTCTTAAAAACATTGAGACGCATGGAACAAAAAGAAGAGGAGCTTTTGGTTGTTTGTGCTGCAAGCTGTGTGGGATACTCATTGCAGAATCATTATTTCAAGCAGAGTCTTGGGTGGCAAGAGGTCACCTTCATGGTTGAAAAGATGCAGTATTTAATGAAGGAATATAGGAATCTCAAAGACATCAAAGCATATAGAGGGCAAGCCTTTATATTGGCAGAAGGACTAACATTGGGTGACGAGGAAAGTAGACCCAGGTCTACTGCACAAAAAAAGGAATTTCTCCAATTCATGTTGGAGAACATAGGAAGTACCCTGGAACCAGAGATAAGGACTGTTCTACAAAAGCATAGTGAACCTTTTGATTTGCAGTATTTAATTGCTGACTTGAACCATTTACGCTTAGGTACTTCTGAAGCCATTGGCAACGATACTACAGAAAGCCTTGTAAACACATTAAAAACAATAATTGGATCAACTACTGAATCTCAAGACCAACCAACCATTACCACTGTAGAAACTACTACTGACAATCAAAATGTTCACAGTCTCATGGAAACGTTGGGCCTGGGGAAATATTACCCTAAAGGATTAAACAGAAGAAACTTCCATGTAGTTCACAAATCTCTTCAGATTCATCCAGAGAAGGAGAATGAGCTCCCTCTACAGTTTATGCAGCTGCTGATGAGTTTAGATTATCGCTTTAGGTACCTTGTATGCAAGAACACTGATGTTGTTAACAATGCTGAAAATTTAAAGAACCCTGAAGATGACATTAGCATGTTTGACACCGTTGATGAGCTATTTGATTTCTGTTCCAAAGAAGAGACACATGTGGTTCAAACCGAGACGAAGGTGATACACCCCATGGACCTGTTGTTGGCTGTCTTCCACTGTGCAGATGATATGATGAGGCAATATATTTTTACCAAAATGTCCATATGCCAGTTTGCACTGCCACTTATAGTTCCCAGGCCTTATGATTCCATGATAGAAATACCTCTGTGGGCTTTCAGACAGGTCTATAAAAGTATTTTGGACACTGATGTATCAGACGTTGTGAAGCATAAAGAAAAAACGATCTGTGAAAATGATTTTCCAGTTGTCTGTTTCACTCGATTTGGAAACGCTCCATTTTCAAAATCCCAGATTGTGAACAATCTGCTGAGTAAGCACAAACATGATGTGTTCTTTCATAGGAACTGTGAAGGAAGTGTGAAAAATCGCATTTTGGTTGATGGACTTGCTGAGATCTTCTGGTTTTGCCCAAGTGGGAAGGACACAGACCAGTTTAAAAAATGCACTGCCTTCGTTAACCTCCATGGTGATGCCTGCAAATATGCCAAACAAGCTTCAATTTTACAAGAGATTTCTTCAGTAAATGTAATTCTTTTCTCAAGATCTGATAAAAAAGAACAAGGTAGTGAATTGTTAAAAAAACTAAAAGAGAAACCACTGATCATTCTCTCCCCAGACAAAGAGTCTTCTATGAATGTGTACAAAGAAAGCAAACAGGTGATAATTGGCCTAAAAAACCAAAATGAAGCAAAAATCTTGAAGGAACTAACTGATTCTATTTGTCGTTTGTTGGCTTTGTATTCTAAGCCTTGCAGCCTTGAACGTTGTGCTGAAATAGGTCGACAGCATGGGTTCCTAGTGGATGAAGACAGCAAGGAATGCACAGAGGGCAAATCCCAAGCTCAGAAGATTATGTCTCTTTTAAAACAAAAAGATCTTCTGAAGGCCAAGGACGAATTCTTACCCCTTTCAGGTCAGCTCTGGCATTCCTGGTGCAAAAAAGACAAAGAATTGACTCAATTACAGAACAAGGTGAACCAAAGCATTGAGCAACACTCCAGCAATATCGAGATGGAAAAACAGTTAATCAGGAAGAAACAGATAGAAAATGCAAGTCACAATGAATTCATGAAAACCTTCATATCTCAGTTGAGATCTCCTTCAAAAACAACCAAACTGTTCTTCTTACAGTGGCTAAAAATCTACATTGATGACTTGTCCTGTGACCGTGTGATGGATCTAAGAAATGAATACAACAAACTGTGGAGTCAACTTCAATCAGAACAGATAGAGGCCAAAGATTTAAAGAATGCAGTACAAGAAGACTTGGAATCTCTCTCGGAGCAGATGAATGCCTGTATGTTCGGTCTTGAGCATGTTCTTAGGGAAGTTGGGCAGACTTATGAAGCTCTCTCTGACTTGCAATATAAAGATGACTGCTTCTATGAACTGCCTAAAATTGCTGCAGAAATTATGGTTTCTGGATACCCTATTGAGCTGATGGATGGTGATGCTTGCTACGTGCCCCTGAAATGGATAAAAGCTGTTCTAGGAGAATTAAACAAAATCATAGGAGATAAGAAATTATTTGTACTGTCTGTACTTGGGGTTCAGAGTTCGGGTAAATCAACTCTGCTCAACACCATGTTTGGTCTACAGTTTGCTGTCAGTGCTGGGAGATGTACCCGAGGAGCTTTCATGCAGCTTGTTGAAATTGCAGATGAGCTCAGAAAAGATTTGGGTATTGATTACATCTTGGTTATTGATACCGAAGGCCTGAGAGCCATGGAACTATCCAGCAAAGTAACCTTGAATCATGACAATGAACTAGCAACATTTGTTATAGGCGTGGGCAACATGACATTAATCAACGTCTTTGGTGAAAATCCTGCTGAGATCAAAGATATTCTCCAAATTGCTGTCCAGGCATTTCTGAGAATGAAACGGGTAAAGCTCTCCTCAAGTTGCCTCTTTGTTCATCAAAATGTTGGAGACGTAACCGCTAGGGATAAAAACATGGAAGGGCGTCATAACCTTCAGATGGAATTAGACAAAATGACGGCTCTCGCAGCCGAACAAGAACAGTGCAATATTCAGCGATTCAGTGAGGTCATCAAATTTGATGCAAAAACACACATTTATTATTTTGCTCATTTGTGGGAAGGAAACCCTCCAATGGCTCCACCTAACCCGTGCTATAGCGAGGATGCTCAAATAGTTAAAGATATCATACTGAGTAAGCAAAAAGATCCCCACAGCATTCTGAACATCTCGAAGCTCATTGTCCGTATAGAGGACCTTTGGTCAGCTCTGAGAAATGAGAACTTTGTGTTTAGTTTTAAAAACACCTTGGAGATTTCTGCCTACAGCAAGGTAGAACACAGATACAGAAACCTAACATGGCAGCTGAGACGCAGTTTTCTTGAACTCCAAACAAGACTGAACAACAGAATTAAGAAGGGTGAGATAAACACTGTCAGCCAAAATGCTGTGGAGGAAGAGGTGACAAAAACATTTGACTCAATTAAAGAAGAATTTGAAATATTTTTCAGTGAAGATAGGGACAAAGAGATACTGATCCAGTGGAAAGCCCACACTGAAAACAGATTAAAGTGTCTATATACAGAACTTGTAGAAGAAACCACAAGGCAAGCAATGGAACACATCAATCTGAAAAAGAGTCAGAGAAAAGTGAAGCAGAGGCAGACGGGGTATGAGGAAGAATTATTTAGTAAAAGTAAACAGCTGGCACTTGATATTAAAGATGAAGGTCTAGATGAATCCCAACTAAGTGACCACTTCGACATGCTGTGGCAAGAATGGGTTGCTGAAATAAATGCCACTACCCCACATACAGAAAAACCTAACATCATTTCTGAAGCAGAGAATGTCCTGTTGGGGTATTTCCGGCATGAACGTAGTATGAATCTTAAACTTAACACTTTCAGTAGATGGACATCATTCTCCATTGACTTGTCAAACCATGCTGTTGGTAAAAAACAATGGAAGATAATACCCCATAAACCAGATGACTCTGATAGGAAACAAATCATGATGGTATTCAATAACCTTGTTGTAGACGTTTGTGATTATCTAGAGAAAAAAAGAAAAGACGGGGTAGATTATAATCAAGCATACTTTCATGAGATAATTAATAAAGTATCCGAATCTATTAACAGCATAAATTCTGACGCATCAAGAAAATTTATATTGACCCAATTGTTTAAGTTTGAGGTGTCCTTGCATCTCTTTGGCTTGGCAGTGCCCAAGTTTGATTACATGCATGAGACATTTCAGAGAGCCAACAATCCTGTTGTAACTCTGGAGAACAACCGCAAGGTGTTTTTCAATTGTTTCAAGATTTCTTGCCAAGGTGCTGCCTCCATCAAATTCTTTTCTGACTCCCTGTGTACGAAGATCGTGGAAGCTATGCGTTCTGCATTGTATGACAGAACAACTCTGGCGATTGTCGATGAGATGACCTGTAACTTTCCACCCTTTAGTGGTAACCGTTCCAAACTGGAAAATTACATTTTAATAGACTTAGCTAAACAGGAGGACTTTGAAAAATACAGGGAATATATTCACTTCCCAAACAGGTTTTTCAAAAGCTTTATTGAGAAATGCGTTAATGATTACTGTCTGGGCAAGAACTCTCAAAAAATGAAGAATTTCTTGCAGATCAGTCTTGATTATTTCCACAAACAAATTCTCGAGAGCATCATTGAATCCACCAAATTTATGAATAAAAGCAGTGATATGTCTAACTGGCTTGATGTCTTCTATGACCGAATTGATGATCTTGTAAGTTTTTCGAGAGCAGATCTGAAGAGCATTGAGCACCAGGAGATCCAGGACATCCAGTTCTTTCAGGAAGTCATGTGTACTGCTTGGGATACTGCCGTTGAGCATTTTCAAAAAGGATTAGCAACAATAAATTTTGACTCTTTTGAGAAGAAGCCTCATGAAATACTTATTGATCAGCTTTGTGGCTGCTGGGAACAGTGCCCATTCTGCAAAGCAATATGCACCAACACAATCCCTGGCCATGATGGAGATCACTCTGTGGCTTTCCACCGTTCCCAGGCAATTAATGGCATGCCATGGGTGCATTCAAATGAATTTGTCACAGAGATATGTTCAAGCCTCGTTAGCTCTGATTCCTGCCTGGTCGCAGACAGCGTAACTCAAATCCCTTACAAACATTACAGAAAAATGGGCCCTAATTATGCCAACTGGAGCATCACCCCGGACACATCTTCTCAGCCCTACTGGAAGTGGTATGTGTGCAAATTCCGTACAAATTTGGAAAATGACTATGGCTTGAAGTTTGAACACAAAGGAGAAATTCCACACCAGTGGGAAAGTATCACTAAAGAAGATGTGATTGCCAGCTTGAGGGACCTTTAAAGTATATCTATTGCCAAAATAGTTTTGGATGGAGCAGGTTATGATCAGGACCCCATTCAATGTTATCTTTTTGCTATGTCTGTGTCCAGTTTTGGATATCCAGGTGTTCAGAAGACACAACATGAAGCAAGAGAAAGTCTATCCACAGTTTCAGGATGTCCCCCTTTGGGCACCAGGACATACATCTCCATTGGAAGATTTCCCCTCACTTTCTGTTTTTGACGTTTCTGTGACGTTTTTAATCTCCCATTATTTCCTCTCATGGTGAGAGGGGTTATAACTGTTCCCTACCAAAACAAAAAAAAAAAACAATTATAGATAGACTTTAAAAGAAAACTGTACCCCATAATACAGGTTGTCATTTAACAAATCCCCCAACGTCTCTGAGTGCGCACACTTGGTAACGTACTTATCGTCCTCCCCATTCCAGTTATCTTGTGTGCATGCACTTCGTAGACCTCTTTCATTCCTATGGGGGAGCCATACTCATGGTAGCCTCCAGCAAGGCTCCCCCATAAGTTTGAATGGGGTTGCAGGGCACATGCCCACTAACCAGAATACCCAATGGGTACATTTTCTGAGGACCACATGCTCGGCAGGGCCAAACAAATGGGCTGCACTTGTGGGCGATGGGCATATTTATTGAAAGGCAACTTGTACTAAAAGGTACAGTTTAACTACACAGAATCTACCAAAAGCCAAACTAAACCTGAGTGGATTCATTTAATCTCAATTTGATGCAACTTTTTCTGATATGGTGTCCTCAGGACTGAAAAAGTCTCACTATCATTATCCATGGTGGAACCCCTCTTAGATGTAGAAGAAAGCATTAAAGGGACACTAACATTCCAAACTGTTCTATCCCAGAATAGACTGTCTTCACCATAAAAAAAATCAAATATACATTTTGTAGATAACGAGCAAGTTCAACAGCTGTGTGTCTACCTCATCTCACTTTCCTCTATATTGATTATCCTTTACTGCCTTAGCCATGCTTGCTACAATACCATGTCCTTCCCCCAAGGATGCTGCCTATATATTATATGATGCTAGATCACACCCCAATCTCTCCATAGCATTAGAAAGCCTAATCATGCTGTGAAATTTTATGAAATTAGACAAAATATTATATGTCTTGGAAGATATATGCATGCAAACAATATTAATAAAGCTTTGCTAAGCATTATATCATGAATATGCTTTATTTTTCCCTCTTGTTGTATACATTTATTATGACTGCAGTAAACCTGTATATAGACACATTAGGGTTGATTACTAAAAATGGAGGGGCAGATCCACAGAGCGAGTACGCCGCCGTATCTACTGATACGCCGGCATACTTTCAAATTACCCGCGTCGTATCTTTGGTTTGAATCCTCAAACCAAGATACGACGGCATCTGGGCTAGATCCGACAGGCGTATGGCTTCGTACGCCTTCGGATCTGAGATGCAATACTTCGGCGTCCGCTGGGTGGAGTTCTCGTCGTTTTCCCGCGTTGAGTATGCAAATGAGCCATTTCCGATGATCCACGAACGTACGCGCGGCCGTCGCATTCTCTTACGTCGTCTCTAGTCGGCTTTTTCCGGCGTATAGTTAAAGCTGCTGTTTTGCTGCGTATAGTTAGACTTGCCATGTTAAGTAAGGGCGTTGTTCCCGCGTTTATTTTGAATTTTTTTTTGCGTAAGTCGTCCGTGAATCGGGATGGACGTAATTCACGTCTACGTTAAAAAATATGACGTCCTTGCGACGTCATTTAGCGCAATGCACGGCGGAAAATTTAGGGACGGCGCATGCGCAGTTCATTCGGCGCGGGGACGCGCTTCATTTAAATGAAACACACCCCCTAATCGCCGATTTGAATTCCGCGCCGTTACGCCGCTTGAGATACACTACACCGCCGTAACTTACGGCGCAAATTCTTTATGGATTCGATTTAAAGCCAGGTAAGGTACGGCGGCGTAGCGTATCTCGGATATGATGCGCCGGGGCAGATCTTTGTGGATTTGCCCCTTAGGCCCCATACACACGATAGAATCCATCCGCTGAAAAATCCCAGCGAATGGGTTTCAGCGGATAGATCCTATGGTGTGTACAATCCAGCGGATCTGTTTCCGCGGATATTTCTCCCCTGGGATGGATTCCAGCAGATCGAATATTCGCTGACATGCTAAACAAATCTATCTGCTGGAATCCATCCCAACGGATGGATCCGCTGGTCTGTATAGACTCACCGGATCCATCCGTCCGAAGGGATCCCCCGCATGCATCGTAATGATTCGACGCATGCGTGGAATTCCTTATATGACAGCGTCGCGCACGTCATAATCGCGGCGACGGCGCGACACGTCATCGCCAGAGGATTTCGGCGCGGATTTCAATGCGATGGTGAGTACACTCCATCGCATAGAAATCCGCTGAAATCCTCGAGAGGATTTATCCGCGGAAACGGTCCGCTGGACCGTATTCGCGGATAAATCCTCTCGTGTGTATGGGGCCATAGAGTGCAAAATCTGGTTCAGCTATGCATGGTAGCCAATCGGCTTCAAACTTCAACTTGTTCAATTAAGCTTTGAGGGAAAAAAAAAAGAAACCTGGAAGCCGGTTGGTTTCTATGCAGAGCTGCAACAGAGTTTGCACTCTCCAGTTTTAGTAAATTAAGCCCATTGGGTGGTAATTGTGAAAGTGTCTGAATTATGGAAACTTGCTCCATGAAAATGGCACATATGTTTTGAGGTTCTGATAAATGGTTTGGTTGTCTTTAACTTCAATGATAGATATTATACATTTGTAGGCACATGTGGGTTGCAGAATATCCACTAACCTAAAGGTGGCACTGCGCTTTTTCTTTAGGCTGGCTGTAGACCATTGAGGACTAAATGTCCCTGCTATGGGCTCCAGGCAGCAACCTTTGGTGGGGGGGGGGGGGGGGCAGCATTCCTATTGGATATCGAAGTCCTATGAGATGTGGGCAGCCATCTTTACTCAGAATTCCATAAATAGCAGATTCTGCATCATTCGGTGCGGGAGTGAGATAGGGAGAGAGCTCTGCTGTCTTGGGAGAGAGTGGGAACAGTATTAAAAGAGAAGTACATTTTTTTTCCCCCTAGTTATACTTACCTCGGTGGATGGAGCATCAGACCGATGCTGCATCTGTCCCCTGGTGTCTCTGCACTGAGAACCGAGCCACCGAACACTGCCGATGGCTCGGTTCACCAAAACCCCCCCCCCCCGAACTGACTTCGGTCAGCATTGCTTCTGCTCTACTTCTCAGCGCTCATTGGAGCGATGAGCAGTGGAGGGGCGGGGAGTGGCCGTCTCAGCGTCTCGCTGAAACTGCCATTAATCAGCTGGAGGATCCCGATTTGGAGTCGTGATGACGCGCTGCTCCCGACTGATGGCAGCGACGGCATTGGAGAGCGGACTTCAGACCACTCTCCGCTGAAAGCGGGTCACAGGGGTTCAAAATTAATTGCACTCCTGTTAGGCCTCGTACACACGACAGAGTTTCTCGGCAGAATTCGGCGAGAAACTCGGTCGGAGCCTGATTCTGCCGAGAAACTCTGTCGTCTGTACACTTTCGGCCCGATGGAGCCGCCGAGGAACTCGTCGAGAAAATAGAGAACATGTTCTCTATTTTCTCGTTGTTCTATGGGAGTCCTCGGCGGCTTCAGGGCTGAACTCGCCGAGGAACTCGACGTGTTTGGCACGTCGAGTTCCTCGGCCGTGTGTACGAGGCCTCACCCTTTGGAGAAGCCCAGCCGAAAAAGCTCAGTCTGGACTTCTCCTGTTGAGGACGGAAAAGTCTCCTTTTAGGGCTTCTCTTATTTCAGCTTTACGGAATAGTCTCCCACTGGCAGTTAGATATCTGCAGGCACATTTAGGGATTGCAGTGTGACCAAAACTTTATCATTGTCCATTCCAAGGGAAGCGCTCCTCTAGTATTCTGTGGTATGTAAGTGCTTGATATACTACGATTGAAAATTGCCTTGTAGATAAACATTGCCCTCTTGCTCATGGAGAGAGGGGAGCCAGAGTGACAACACGCTGTCTCCCAATTGTACCCTGCGTTGTCACCCTGTTACATGGGCTTCCTACAGGTGGCCTTTTCAACACAAGCATGGTCCACTATTGTTATCATTAGGTAACATGTCCTTAAAAAACCCATACAACCATTGCTGGAGTGGATGTAGACCAGAAGTATCTGAAAAGAGGAGGTTAATAGCACTGAGATGGAAAAGGTGAAACGTGTATTTCATTTAACAAAAAACAGCTGGTGGTACAATGGGACTCATGGCAAAACTGGTGTCCAGTAGCTCTCTATCAATGCTCAGACCTCAGATCCATGTGGGTGATAAGAAGTTGTGTAGAGTGGAACAGATGATACCAAACAGTGGCCCAGATTCAGGTAGGACTTGCGCTTTATTTGCGGAGGCACAGGGCAACGATTTTGCCCTGCGCCCACGCAAATATTTTGCGCTGCCCTCGATTCACGGAGCAGTAGCTCCGTAAATTGCGAGGGCGCGCCGGCAAAATTGCCCGGCGTAAGCCGGGGGCGGGAATCATTTAAATTAGGCGTGCTCCCGCGCCGAGCGTACAGCGCATGCTCCGTTGGGAAACTTTCCCGACATGCATTGCGGCAAATGACGTTGCAAGGACGTCATTTGCTTCAAAGTGAACGTGAATGGTGTCCAGCGCCATTCACGATTCACTTCCGCAAACGACGTAAAATTAGAACGTCGCGACGTGGGAACGCCGGGTATCCTTTAGCATTGGCTGCCGCTGCTTTTAGCATGGGCAGCCTTACGCTAAAGATGCCGTACGCAACCGACGTAACTCGCGTACGCAGGGGGCGCGCAACATTGTGAATCGGCGTAAGTATGCAATTTGCATACTATACGCTGACCACAATGGGAGCGCCCCCTAGCGGTCAACGCAAGAATGCAGCCTAAAATCTGCGTGGCATAAGAGCCTTATGCCACGCAGATTTTAGGCTGCAGTCGGCGTAACGAGTTCTCTGAATCAGGAGAACTCGTTACGCCGGCGCAAGTCAGCAATTTTTTTTTCACGATCTTGTGTGGGCAAGGCCGTTTTAAATGATGAAGTTGAAAAAAAAAAAAAAAAATTTCTTCTTGAGGCTGAAAAACGTTTTTTTTACAACCCGAAAAATGATCGTGTGTACGCGGCATAAAAGATTTCAGTGGAGGAAATGATGTCACATTGTTGGTATCAGTCAATGAAAATCGTTCCGAGGGCCAGATCAAACTGCGGCCCTTTGCTTGCTTTTAAAGACCATAGATAACAATTTTCTTTATTCCAGCCATCATTTACTTTTTGCATTCTCAGTAAAATTGACATCAGAAGAACATTTCAAATGTGCATTTATTTAAATGTTTTTATGGTTTTTGTACAGTTTTCGGAGGGGCAAAATGAATACATAAAACATAACAGACAGAAGGTGACTGAGCTGCCCCCAGGAGCTTACAATCTAATCATGATTTGCATGGTGGCTGCTCAAAGCTGAAACAGTTAGGAATTGGATGTAAATATCTAAACATGTAATATTATTGCAGAATACTAGTCCTCGTTGCTCTGTGCAGCGACTGTATTTTTTTTTCTTCTTTTTAAGCTTTTTTTGCTCCCTGGTGATCCTGCAAATAACACTTTCTGTCCCTGGGTGGCTACAAAACTCCTCCATTGTATCTATGGGAGGGAGCCATGCATAGGTGTGAAAACATTAGGGTGTGCACCCCAAAGCTCAAACACACACTACCGATCACTCACGCTGTTCATTCAGAATGGGAGGGGGCCAGTAAATTACATATTTATCAGCCCCTTCCCTCACTCACCCTATAAAATCCCTGCAGCAATAGCTGGCGGGAAGTTGGAAGTGCTGTGGGGAGGAAGGGCTAGGGCATTAAGGGGGGATCTGTGCTGCACAGGATGATTAGGGTGTGCCTGGGCACACCCTGTGCGCACGCCTATGGAGCCATGGCTGTTGCCCAAGGCTGCTCTACTGTAGGGGTGAGCTGAGGTGTGCTTCGATCTCAGTCTGAGCGCCCCAGGAAGCGGTCAGCTGCCAATCATATGTGGCCAAGGCCAGGGGCGGACTGACAACTCATGGGGCCTCCGGGCAATAGAAGATTATGGGGCCCCTGGGCTTACGGATGGCCACCACGCCAGGAGGTAGTGCAGAGGCGGGGCAGCTAAAATCTCTGGATTTTCACATCAGAAGCATGTTGGTTTCAGACATATCAGGGACAGATGTAAAAAAAAAAAAAAAAAAAATAGATTTTTACATACTGTCCCTGGTTTTACTGAGCCTGGCAACCCTGATGGGGTCCCCTAGTGACATTGGGCCCTCGGGCAGTGCCCGAGTGACCCAATGGTCAGTCCGCCCCTGGCCAAGGCATTCCTCGCCCAACAGCCACATTGTATTCATGGATCAGGGAAAGCCTCATCTGCAGATGATCTATCACCGTACAGGCGACTGCTTCCTATGCAAGCTTGGTCAGGTGGGCTTGGACTGGAATTCAAACAAACACACATCCGAGCCGATCCCTACTCTCCAGCTATACAGCTGAACCTCGGATTACGAGCATAATCCGGGCCAGGAGAACGCTCGTAATCCAAAGTACTCGCATATCAAAGCAAGTTTCCCCATTGAAGTCAATGGAAACAAAACTAATTTGTCATGCATCGACTTCAATGATATGCAATACCGCATGCGGCCAGAGGTGGGGGGGATGCTGAAGAGCCTCAGAAACAGACGGAAAGGCCGGAGGATACCTCGGCAAATCTCAGAAAGACTCCGCTCCCGAGGTCAGTCGAGCTGTCCTCGGGCCTTTCCAAACAGCTGTGATTGGCACCGCTCAGCTCTAGCTCCCCCCCCACCTCAGGCCAAAACACGGTACTGCACACCGCTTTGGCCTGAATCCGTTTCGTTTTGCAAGACACTCGCAAACAGAGTTAGGATTTTTTTTTTAAATACAGCGCTCGTAGTGTAAAACGCTTCTTAACCGCATTACTCGCAATCCGAGGTTCCACTGTATGTCCGTATCGCTTCACCGCCATGGCGTGGAGGGCCAGTGCAATAGTAGTTTACAGAAGATACCTAGGAAAGGAAAATATTCTTTGGTGCAGCTCAAAAAGGAAGTGACAAGGACGCTATATCTGGCAGGATCAACATTTATTTTCTGCTTTTACTGAAAATCTTCTTTGTACGGGGGTGACCCACTAATGCAGCCACCATGTCTAGGGACTGTAAGCCGTGACAGATTGCATTTTTAATCTTGGGTTCAGTAATCCTTTAAAACCAGACGTATTTTTGTTGGTTGAGAGGAAAGACTCCATACGGACCTATGGTGAGGAAACATGGGGCAGCAGCAACAAAATGTGCGACCAATGGGAAGGGTTTTTCCTTTTTGTGCAAGAGTTCAGGAATCATTGCAAATAGGCAACGGGCAAGCATGCCCAAGACATTTCTTTGCACAAAACACGCCTTATTAGTTGTGAAAGTGTATAAAAAAAATGTAATATATTGCAGCTTACCATAAGGTGACCAGAATTTTTATACGTAATCCGGGGACATATTTTTATTTTACTAGTAATAGCAGCAATCAGCGACTCTCTGCCCATCGCCCGCCTCTCAAGTCTTGCTCTCCAGGCCCCGGCTACTACTGGGTGGGGAGCGGAGGAAGATCACTCCGCCACCAGGGAAGGCAAGGAGATAAGCAGGCAGGCGGTTGGCCGGGACTTGAGTCAAGGCGGAAGAACATGCGAGCGGAGCTGGATGGACATGCACCCGAAACTGAAGAAATATTCCCTCCGCTCCGACCAGCACGGGGCACAGATAATGGAGAAAAATACCACCCCTAAGCTAGTAGGAGCGGCAGACCGGGGGGGGGGGGGGGAGATGTAATTCAGATTTTTTTTTTCTAAATTCTGCACTGACTGTCTTTCGAAATTGCCCGAGCCCCTGTTCAAATTCAATCCGGGGAAAAAAAACAGGGGACAGACTTGGTCCGGGGACAGTGTCCTCAATCCGGGGACTGTCCCTGGAAACCGGGGACGTCTGGTCACCCTAGCTTACCAGTCTTTAGATGTGGTGGCTGCATTCGTTTTCTTTTCTTGGACTAAGAACATTTTAGCATGTACATAATATTTCACCAGAAGAGCGCCGTCCTAGTCCCTTCTGCTGAAAATACAAAACCAACCTATCCTAATCATACATAACACTGTATTCATAAACCCTGGGTTATACATGTGCACTTTCCGGTGATTGGACACTGGCAAAGCTTTTGAGGCCATGCCCCTCCCTGGGCACCTCCCTTACCCCATGTCATGATTCCTTTAGGTTTTTGCTAGTGGCCCAAGGTGATGGTTTGCTTCTCTTTTATGAAGAAAATCACTTTTAGCTTAAAGGGGTTGTAAGGGTAAAAAAAAAAATTCACCTTAATGCATTCTATGCATTAAGGTGAAAAAACATCAGATGGTGCCGCCGCGCCCCCCCCCCCCGTTTTACTTAGCCGACTCTTCGAAAGACCTGCGCACGCCCCTGTCATCCTCCTCGAGTCAAAGCCTGGCCGTTGATTGGCTGCAGTGGATGGATTGAAAGCAGCGCAGTCATTGGCTGGCGCTGCTGTCAATCACATCCACCGCCTTGTGGCCTCACAGCCAGTTTCCTGTGTTTTGTGAATGGGCCAGTCTTCTGGGACATGTAAAGTGTCCCATAAGGCTACAGGGGAAGGAGAGCAAAAAAGGTGCAAAATGTGGCTGGGGGGGAGGGGGGGGGGGGTGGACAAGCAGAGCTTCCCCTTTTGGGTGAAGCGCAGCTTCAACTAGAAGATTATTTTACAGGTCCATGGGTCAAGGTCTATCCCTATGGAAACCAGACCCTGAAATTCAGGGTCATGCCCACCATGATGGGCAAAGCCTGCCCTTCGTATAGGGTCTAGTAGGGTTACACCAATACCGATATCGGTACTAGTGTCTAGCATTGAGGGCTAGTAAGCTGCAATATATGATTTTTTTGTTTTTCAGCAAATGTTAGATATCCCAAATCAAGGTGGATGAAGGCAAGAAATATTTTCCAACACTGTACACTAATCTCACCGAAGGAGAACGCGGATTGCCATGTTCTTTCCTAATGCAGAGGTATGGGTCCCATCCCTACACTGAATAGAAATCAAGATTCTGAAAGTTCCATGCAAGTGCAGGAAACTTTACATATGGCTGAAGGAGAGACCTGAGATATCTTGAAAGCTTGCCCCGTTAGCCATTGGTGCAGGTTTGGTGATCCAATGACCCTTGTTGTGGTATTTGTCACAGGCAGAGCGACAACTTTCAGAGAATGAGATTCTACACACTCCATGTCACCATCACCTGCTGACCACTCTTCAAGATGCTGGTGAATAGCAAGTTCTTTCCTACAAGTCCACCAAGTCCCTTCCTTCTACAGATGTGGCCAAAAGTTTTGAGAATGACACAAATATAACATTTTCACAAAGTCTGCTGACTATTTTTTTTATGATGGAATTTGCATATACTCCAGAATGGTATGAAGAGCGATCAGATGAATTGCAAAGTCCCTCTTTGCCATGAAAATTAACTTCACTAATGCAGTGGAAATGTTTTTTATTGGATGAAGAAGGCTTCAAGGTGCCCAAAAAAGTCCAGCAAGTGCTAGGACCATCTCCTACAGTGAATTCATCTACGGGATCCGGGCACCACCAGTGCAGAGGGGGAGGGGATGGGGGCGCCACCAGTGCAGAGGGGGAGGGGATGGGGGCGTCACCAGTGCAGAGGGGGAGGGGATGGGGGCGTCACCAGTGCAGAGGGGGAGGGGATGGGGGCGCCACCAGTGCAGAGGGAGAAGACCGGAGAAAAGACTGGACAGCCGCACTTCCACAAAATTCTTAAAAAGTTGCTTTTAATTGTAAAAAATGGAAACAGCACTACAAGTCACAGCAGACAGTTGGATAGATAGCTAACGCGTTTCGCACTGGGGTGTCAGCGCTTAGTCATAGCTGAGGGAGAGGGGAGGGGATGGGGGCACCACCAGTGCAGAGGGAGAAGGGAGGGGATGGGGGAACCACCAGTGCAGAGGGAGAAGGGAGAGGGATGGCGGCGCCACCAGTGCAGAGGGAGAACGGAGGGGATGGGGGCGCCACCACCACTGCAGCGCTTGCTCATGAATGGCAGCAGGCAGGTGTGAGGACATCGGCACACACAGTGAGGAGAAGACTTTTGGAGGACGGTTTGGTGTCAAGGGCATCAAAGAAGCCACTTCTCTCCAGGAAAATATCAGGGACAGACTGATATTCTGCAATAAGTACAGGGATTGGACTGCTGAGGACCAGGGGAAAGTCATTTTCTCACGAATTCCCTTTCCAATCGTTTGGGGAATCCAGGAAGAAACCTTGTCTGGAAAAGAAAGGTGAGCGCCACCATCAGTCCTCTGTCATGCCAACAGTAAAGCATCCTGAGACCATTCATGTGTGTGTGTGTGGGCGCGTGTGTGGGGGCTTCTCATCCAAGGGAGGGGGGGCTTACTCACAATTTTATCCAAGAACACCACCATGAATAAAGAATGGTCTAAAAACATCCTCCGGGAGCAACTTCTCCCAACCATCCAAGAACAGTTTGGTGAGGAACAATGTCTTCTCCAGCATGATGGAGCTCCTTATCATAAGGCCAAAGTGATACCCAAGTGGCTTGGGGAACAAAACATCAACATTTTGGGTCCATGGCCAGGAAACTCCCCAGACCTTTAATCCCGCCTGTGGTTAATCCTTAAGAGGCAGTTGAACAAAAAAAACGGCACGCATTGATTATGCAAGAATGGGTCACCATCGGTCAGGATGTGGCCCAGATTACCAGCATGCTGGGGAGTCAACGCTGCAAATATGGACTCTTTGCATAAACTTAATGCCATTGTCCAAAAAAAGAAAAGAAGACTTTGACACTTATGAAATGCTTTTAATTATACTTCAGTACACCAGTACCTGATGAACAAAAAGACCTAAAAACACTAAGAAAAAACCCCCACTAAAAACAAGCAGCAAACTCCGAAAATGAATATTTGTGTCATTCTCAAAAATTTGGCCACGGCTGTAGAGTGGGAACTTCCACTGAAAAGCTGATTTTAGACAACTCCATATAAAAAGGATTGGAGTCTAGGCCGATACACATGGCACAACAAGTGAATGAAAGGCAATTTAAGCAACACGATGTGACCCGCTGTCATACAGCTCTCCAGCAGTCCTCACCAACCACTGCAGGAGGAGGAGTTGGATGTAAACAGAAATGATGCAGAGCTTTGGTAAACCGTATAAGCTACCGACCTCTAGTGGTTCATTTTTAAAATTACAAAAAGTTAGAATTCAACATCAGCTGCAAAGTATTTGGTTATAGGAGTTACACATGCATTGCTTATCATTCATAGCAGTGCTTTATTTTTCTTCTTTTAATAAGTAGTTAAAAGGGAGCTTTATGTCAATGGTTTTTAGCCATAAGGTTTAATACACACCAATCTCTAAGGCTTTGTTGCCGTTTATAAAATAACATATGGTTCACATTTACCAGAATCCACTTTGCAGGCTTTTCCAGCCTGTGTGACTTTCCAGATTTTTGTAGCACGACATGCATCAGCCACAGGTTGCAAAAGTTAAATAAAAAAAAATATATATATATATATATATATATATATATAAATTTTTATTATGGGATAATAAAATATATATATTTTTTTATTATCCCATTATATATATATATATATATATATATATATATATATATATATATATATATATATATATATAAAAAAAAATAATGGGATAATAAAAAATAAATGTAATGGGATAATAAAAAATATATATAATGGGATAATAATATAAAAAAAAAATAATGGCATAATAAAAAAATATATATATTTTATTATCCCATTATATATTTTTTTTATTATCCCATTAAATTTTTTTTTTATTATCCCATTATTATTTTTTTTTTTTTTTTTTATTATCCCATTATTTTTTTTTTTTTTTTTTTTTATTATCCCATTATCTCATAACATAACAGGAGCTTACAAAAGTTAAAATGGGCACTTCAGGAATGGCCTTTAAACAAGATGACATAAGAAAAAAAATAAAAAATAATAATAATAATAATAAACCAACCACGCAAGCATCATGTTACACAGATATAAGAATTGGGAAACAAAATTTGTATGGGCAGCCCCCCCCCCCCCCCAAATAAAATGTAGGTTTAGATGCAATTCCTTATATTGGCCACCAGGGGGCAATATCTACACATTCCAGATTCAAAAACACCATAGAGCAGCATTATAGAAGTAAAATAAATACTTTCCAAGTCATATTTATTGAACCAGCTGTCCTGCAACAAATATAACATTTATACACATCAGAATAGTCCCTGAGTAACAGGAGCATTCAATACCCCCTAATCTCACCCCCCCCCCCCCAAAAAAAAAAAAAAAAACATTCTTGGGAAATACAATTTTACCTGGTTTATGAAAACAAATACATTATGATGATGCAATAGTTAAACAGCCGTGACCTAAGCAGGTTCCCCCCCCCCCCCAGACCCCTTTCACACTGGGGCAGTTTGCAGGCACTGTTGCGCTAAAAATAGCGCCTGCAAACCGACCTGAAACAGCCACTGCTGTGTCTCCAGTGTGAAAGCCCCTATGGCAGCGCTTTTAAAAAAAAAAAAAAAAAAAAAAAAATAACTCCTGCTAGCCGTATGTTTGGAACGGTGCGTTTACCGCTCCTGCCCACTGAAATCAATGGGACACAACGGCTATACCGCCGGCAAAGCGCCTCTGCAGAGGCAGTTTTTAACCCCTTCTCGGCCACCAGCGGGGAATAAAGCCGCCCCCGCTAGCGGGCGAATAGTGCCGTGAAATTGGCAGTAAAGTACCGCTAAAAATAGCGGCGCTTTACCACAGACGCACCAGTGTGAAAGGGGCCTAAGAAAGGCTTAAGCAGAATGCCCACCAAATCAATAAATAGGTCTGTGTGACCCGATTTACTTGCCAAAATATTGCGTTCAGCCGCTCTTGCGATTCCCACACAGTACTGGCTCTAACATGGAGGACCCGAGCAATAAAAAATGACTGGTTCTCACAGCTCCGCCTGAAAAACTGGTCAGTGTGAAAGGGACCTTTAGCGCCGCTAAAAATAGCACCGGTATAGCGCCGTTAAAAATAGCGGCACTATATCGTCGGAATTGCCGCGGGATTCGGCCACTAGTGGTGCGGTATTAACCCCCGCTAGCAGCCGATAAAGGGTTAATACCGCCCGCAATGCGCCTCTGCAGAGGTATTACCGCGGTTTCCCATGGTTTTAAATGGGACGGAGCGGTATACACTATATGATGTATATACACGGTATACATCTAGTGACCGACAGCGCTTGTGTGTTTTTTTTTTTACCCTAAGTGCAGGCGTAGCTTCATGCAACAGAGCCTTCTCATAGCAAGCCACACACTTATTAGCAGATGTTAAAATGCATCAATGAGTGTGGAAGTGTTGCGTTTATTTTCTCCAAGCATTAGGTTTCAGAATAAGTCTACGGTTATCAGATGAGCAAGTTCAGAGCCGGTTCACACTGGGGCGGCACGACTTCGGGGGCGACTCGGCAAGGCGGCCTGAAGACGACTTGCAAAATGAGTTCTGTATAGAAGTCAATGCAAGTCGCCCCCAAAGTCGTACAAGAACCTTTTTCTAGAACGGTTCTATTGAATACAATGGGACGCGACTTGTCAGGTGGCTGAGTCGCCCCTAGTGTGAACCGGCTCTAAGGCGCACACAGAACATGCATTACAGTCCGAGCGCCACCAGCAGTCCCAAAACACGAGAACATGGCCTTACCTTGGGAAAGGGGGGGGGGGGGGGGGCTGCCTTGTTAACTGATGACAACAGGCCTTGTTGAGTCATGCCGGTCATCATCAGGACCCCCTACAATCAGAGGAGCAGCAGCCTGCCATCAGGACCCCTACAATCAGAGGAGCAGCAGCCTGCCTACCATCAGGAAAAAAAAAAAAGGAGGGCAAAGAAAGGAAAAAAAAGTCATGTATATGAAGCTCAATAATTCACAAATTTACGCTTGAGTTATTGAGCTTCCTATACATGACTTTTTTTCTTTGGCCTATGAAGCTCAATAATTCACAAATTTACGCTTGCGTTATTGAGCTTCCTATACATGACTTGTTTCTTTGGTATTTTTTTTTTTCTTTTAATGTACATTAAGCCAAATAACGCAAGCTTAAAATTTGCATGTGCCTCCCTAAAAATTACTCAAACAGTAGGGCTTGTTCACATCATACATGTATGAAAACCGATTGGGAAAAACCACACAGATTTCACTTGCAGAGACATCCGTTTATGATGTGAACAAGCCCTACTGTTTGAATAATTTTTTAGGGAGGCATATACAAATTAAGCTTGAGTTATTGAGCTGCTTATATAAAAATTTTCTTGGGTCCATTTTTTTTTTTATCACCATAGTTTAGGGGGGGGGGGGGGGGCTGGACTGGGAACTACATTTTTTTAAATCAATTTAATAAAGATAATGCATAGTGGTCTTGTATGTGTTTTGTTTAGGGGGGACACAGACAGGGGAAAAAATAAATAAAATATAAAAAAAGTGTTAAGTTCATAGGGCCAGATTCACCAAAGAGATACTCCGTCGTATCCCTGTTTCTATCTATGCGACCGATTCATAGAATCAGTTACGCATAGATATCCCTAAGATCCGACAGGTGTAATTTTTTTACACTGTCGGATCTTAGGATGCAATACCGCGGCCGCCGCTGGGGGGAGTTTGCGTCGTAAACCAGCGTCGGGTATGCAAATTAGGAGTTAAGGCGATTCCCGACGGATTTTCGCGTTCGCTACGTCGCCGCTAGTCTAGTTTCCCGTCGCAAAGTTAGTCGTTTTTTTTTGTGCCTTAACTTTACGCAGCAATCGTATTGCTGTATAAAGTATGGCCGTCGTTCCCGCATCGAAATTTTAAAAACAACGTCTTTGCGTAAGCCGTCCGGGAATACGGAATTACGCTACTCGCGTCGCCGTTCGAAAAAAATGACGTTACGGCGCGCAAAGCACGACGGGAATTACGAAACGAAGCATGCGCAGTAGGTCCGGCGCGGGAGCGCGCCTAATTTAAATGGCACACGCCCATTTGAATTGGCCCGCCTTGCGCCGGATTTCATCGCAAGTGCTTGGTGAATCAGGCACTTGCGATGAAAACTTGCGGCGGTGTAACGTATCTACGATACGTTACGCCGCCGCAGTTATATGCGAATCTGGCCCATAGTCTTTCCACCCCATCACTTTTTTTCCTCCATCTGTATCCCTCCTAAGCAAAAAACATACAAAGAACAATATGCATTCTCTTTATTAAATTAATAAAAAAAAAAAAAAAAAACACCTCAGTTCATATTCTTTCCAACCCATCTAAGAAAAAAAAAAAATTATATAAACACGCGTTTTGGATTGAAGTACCACGTTCACAACCCCCCCCCCCCGCAAATAAAAAAGGGCTTCTTTTTGAGAGATGACTACTATTAGGTCATGATCTTATGACCTTTCCAGGATTCAAATCTTTATTTAACAAAAATAGCTCAGACGAAGGTTTTGACCCTCAAAAATACAATTTCTTTTTCTCTCTCTCTTTTTTTTTTTTTAACAACAACAGTCTTCCCTTCCATGCCCCGCTCTGCTGCACCAACATACCTGCTACCAACAGAGAAACGCATTGGTTTGGTCATAGCAGGCAGCACATGTGAGGTGAGGCAGATACACAAAGCGGTCACTGGACAGACGTGGTCAAGGCAGATGAAACAGATTCTCGTGATTTAGGAATAGAGAAAAAAAAAAAAACTATCCCCTTGCAAAAAGGTGATCAGAGCTTCATCAGGGTGTCCGATAGAAGTGCAGTTACAAGTCACGGTAAATAGAAAAAAAAAAATCTTAAGCGTATTTATTTTACAATATACACAGGAAAGTCCTCCAAGGACCAGTTTTCACAGTGAGAATGGAGATTCTCAGACTTTGACCAAAAAGATGTTCTTGTCAAACAAGTATGGGCCACCATAGTGCAAAATTTCCCTGCTGCCGAGTCCTTGTCCCTCCGCCGTCACACGCTGTCCAAAAGTCTTTTAAAGTTTTCCAGCTCTTTGACACTCGTAGAAATCCTGCAGGAAGGAAGTGGAAAACGGTTGACGTTTGGGAACTTGCATCAAAAAGGTAAAAATCGACCACAACATTGAGGTTCATTTGCTAAAGGCGAATAGATTTTGCGCTTTTCGAAAGTGCAGTTGCTCCAGAGCTTAGTAAATGGAGGTAAAGCTTCACTTTGCAAAGAGCATCCAAACGCAAGGAAGAAAAAGAAAAAGGAAAGAAGGAATAAAGAAAAAGGAAAGAAGGAAGAAAGAAAAATGAAAGATGGTAGAAAAAAAAAAAAAAAGAAGAGAAAGAAGAGAAAGAAAAGAAAGAAGAGAAAGAGAAAGAAAAGAAAGAAGAGAAAGAAAAGAAAGAAGAGAAAGAAAAGAAAGAAAGAAAGAAAAGGGGGGGGGGGGGGTAGGACAAAAACAAAAACCCTGCATTGTTGCTTGCACACGATTGGATGATGGAAAAAAATAAAAAAATAAATAAAAAAAAATCGGAGTTTCTGCTCATTTACTAAGCGCTGGAGCAACTGCTCTTAAAAATCTCCATAGGCGACGCTTACATTTGTAAGTACTGAAGTTTGGCGCCATTCCATGAGTGTGCGCAATTTTAAAGCGTGACAAGTTAGGTATCTATTTACTTGGCGTAACATTGTCTTTCACATTATACACAACATATAAAAAAAATTGGGCTAACGCTAAGTTTTGTTATTTTTTAATTCATGAAACGTTTTTCGCCCAAAAAAAAGGCATTTGAAAAATTATTGCGCACATACCATGCGAGATAAAAAGTTGCAATGACCGCTATTTTAGTCCCTAGTGTGTCTGAGAGATTATTGGGCCAGATTCACGTAGCTCAGCGGATCAATAGATCCGCTCGATCTACGTGAATTAAGATCCGCTCCCGCAAGTTTGAGAGGCAAGTGGCTAATTCACAAACCACTTACCTCCAAACTTGCGACGGCGGATCCTAAATCCCCCGGCGGAATTCAAATTCCGTGGCTAGGGGGAGTGTACTATTTAAATCAGGCGCGTTCCCGCGTCGATTTAAATGCGCATGCGCCGTCCGGGGAATTTCCCGGCGTGCATTGCTCCCACTGACGTCACTAGGACGTCAGTGGTTTCGACGTGAGCGTGACTTGCGACGCGCGTGTTTGTGAATCGGCGTACGCAAACGACGTTAGAAAATTAAAATTCGACGCGGGAACGCCGGCTATACTTAACATTGGCTGCGCCTGATAAAAGCAGGGGTAAGTATACGACGGGAAAGCCGCTACGGAAACGTCGTAAGAAGACTGCGTCGGGTCCGCGTACGTTCGTGAATTTGCGTATCTCGCTGATTTACATATTATTCAAGGTAAATCAGCAGGAACGCCCCCGGCGCCATTTTTAAATCGAAAATAAGATCCGACAGTGTAACACATTGTAACACTGTCGGATCTAAGCCCTATCTATGCGTAAGTGATTCTATGAATCAGGCGCATAGATAGGACCAGTGTAAGTCAGAGATACGACGGTGTATCTGTAGATACACCGTCGTATCTCTTTGTGAATCTGGTATATATATATATATATATATATATATATATATATATATATATATATATATATATATATAAATAATATTTCCTCTCTATTTTTTTGGGGGTTCTGAGTAATTTTCGGGCAAAAAAAAAAAATAAATAGGATTTTTACATGAGAAGTGCCAGAATAGGCCCGGTGCTGAAGTGGTTAAAGTGGAGCTAAAGAGTGTTTAAAAAGGCTTCAAAGCTTGCGGACAGCTCTGCAAATACTTTGTAAAAGCTTGTTATACAAACTGCTTTTATGAAAGTAGAAAGCTGTGCGCATAATGACATCACGACAGGTTCTCTTTACATCCACCTAAAACAACAAAACCGTCATGGATAATTGATTTCAGGTTCTCCACGGAAATGCTCAGATTCAGACTGAAAATGGAAGTAATGTCCCTTCCATGGGGTCTCCCTATCCTCCATATCCTATACATCATAAAGGAGGAAAAGCCCAACAAGACAAAGCAAACCATTTATATGTACTGACCTTCCAAATGCATTGAGAAGGGCCACGATTTCCTGGCGCTTTAAATGGAAGCCGTAGTATGGCCCAATTTCTGGCATGCTCTCAATTTGTTTTTCAGAAAATAGAATTTTCAGTGCCGTTCCTAATCCCTGAGTCTGCATGAGATACAATGATCACTACAGGCCATACAGCAATAGACAATACAAATTATACATCTAGACACACACACACACACACACACACACACACACAAGATATATATATATATATATATATATAATATATAATATATATATATATATATATCAAGTCCTGAGCCACTAGCCAGACCTTAAGAGTTACTCGCAACCAGTTGCCCCACCCAACCTCTCCCCTGACCCACCCCTAAAACACATCCTTGTAAAATTATCTCATGAAATTACACTGTTAAATGTTTTCAGCAGAATTAAGTTCCAAAAATAAACAACAACTTTAACAATATTAACATAAAGCATATCAGTACCCATCAAATGCAGCCTCACTGTGCCCATCAACGCAGCCTCACTGTGCCCATCAACGCAGCTCAGAGGCGTAACTAGAACCTTCAGGGCCCCAGTGCAAGAAACCATGAAGGGCCCCCTGCCCCCTGGAGCGACCCAGCCCCATGCTTCAGAGGGCCCATGTGTCACCCCTGTACACCTGGATAGGAAGAGGGCCGGGGGCAGCATACAGAGGAAACGATCCCATCCATTTTCCCATCCCCGATCCCATTCCCCCATTACTGTCACTATTCCCAGCCCCATGCTTCAGGGGGCCCATGTCTCACCCCTGTACACCCGGATAGGAGGGGCGGCATAGAGAGGAACCAATACCCTTAATTTTCCTCCTGCAGTCACGGCTGCAGGAGGAAAATGGAGGGTATTGGTTCCTCTCTATGCCGCCCGCTGCCCCTCCTATCCGGGTGTACAGGGGTGAGACATGGGCCCCCTGAAGCATGGGGCAGGGATGAGTGACAGTGAGTGGTGGCTACTTTTTATCTTTTTGTATTCTATTTAGATACAATTGTTCAACAACATATCACAATTGTGAAATATTAAAATTCGTTACACTTTTTATACGTGCCTACAAAGTCTATTTTTTGTCCATTATTCTATTCATTCTCTACTAGGACACGGCACATTGGCTATTCATGGGGTCGATTACCACCAAGGGGTTATTAGTAATCAAATTCAATTCCCTTTCGCACTAGGGCGGTTTGCAGGCGCTACTGCGCCAAAAAAAAAAAAAAAGCAGCACCTGCAAACCAACCTGAAACGTGGCTGAGGGCTTTCACACTGGAGCTGTGCGCTGACAGGATGAAAAAAAAAAAAAAAAAAGGCCTGCTAGCCGCATTTTTGGAGCAGTGTGTATAGCGCTCCTGCCCATTAAAATCAATGAGCTACCGCGGTTATACCGCCGGCAATGCGCTTCTGCTGAGGTGCATTGCGGCCGGTTTTAACCCTGTCTCGGCCGCTAGCTCGGCCAAGCTTTACCGCTAAAAATGGCGGCGCTTTACTGCCACCGCACCTCCCGCCCCAGTGTGAAAGGGACCTTAGAGAGGGGAAGGGTTGAGTCCTCCAGCAAATTTTTACAACATTTTTGTTTCTGGGAAAATCTCTTAATTTTGCTCCTTTTCACACTGGGTGGTGCAGGAGTTAGCGGCACAGCTGTTTTCACACCTGCTAGCTAGGGCTAATAGCGCCCGGGTTTCGGTGCTGCCTAATCACTTTGCAGGCGGCAGCACGGCCCATACCTTTCAACGGGCAGGGTGTTTTAGGAGCGGTGTATATACACACACACACACACACATACACACACACACACACACACACACCACTCCCGCACCGCCTCAAAGATGCTGCTTGCAGGACTTTTCCCCCATCCTGCAAGCGCACCGCTACCCAGTGTAAAAGCAATCAGGCTTTCACACTGGGGTGGCCTGAGGGGCGCTTTTGTGGCAGCGAGAAAGTTTTGAGCGGCCTTTAGCAGGTCCCCCCCCCCCCCGGGCTCCTTACCTGCACTTTTCCCCAAAGGCGACATTTAACGCAACCAACACAGTCCATTATTCTAGAGATATTCCGGAAGTGCTGCCGGAATTCTTCCTATATAAAAAGAAAAAACAATTTATCGGTTTATAAAAAGTCCCATGTACATAAGTATCACACATAACCTTTGCTCAATAATTTGGTGAAGCATGTTCGGCACCAATTACAACCTCAATTATTTCTGAGTATGATGCTACAAGCTCGGCACTCCTATTTTTGGGCAGTTTCTCCCATTCTGTGCAGGACCTCTCCAGCTCCATCAGGTTGGATGGGGAGTGTCGGTGCACAGCCATTTCCAGATCTCTCCATCCGGTTCAAGTCTAGGCTCTGGCTGGGTCACTCCAAGGACATACACAGAGTTGTCCCATAACAAAGAAGTGCGTGCTTAAGGTCATTGGCCTGTTGGAAGATGAGCCTTCGCCCGAGTCTGAGGTCCAGAGGGCTCTGGAGCAGGTTATCATCAAGGATGTCTCTGTACATTGCTGTATTCATCTGTCCCTCGATCCCGACTAGTCTCCCAGTTCCTACCACTGAAAAACACCCCCACAGCATGATGCTGCCACCACCATGCTTCACTGTATTGATGTATTGGCCAGGTGATGAGCGGTGCCCGGTTCCCTCCAGACATGACGCTTGCCATTCAGGCCAAAGACTTCAATCGTTTTTTCATCAGACCAGAGAGTTTTGTTTCTCATGATCTGAGAGTCCTTCAAGTGTCTTTTGGCAAACTCCAGGCGGGCGGTCATGTGCCTTTTACCGAGGAGTGACTTTCGTCTGGCCGCTCCCCCATACAGGCCTGATTGGTGGAGTGCTGCAGAGATGGTTGTTCTTCTGGAAGCTTCTCCTTTCTCCACAGAGAAACGATGGAGCTCTGTCAGTGACCATTGGGTTCTTGGTCACCTCCTTGTCCAAGGTCCTTCTCCCCCGATCGCTAGATAGAATGCATAAAAAAAAAAAAAAACTTCTGCTTTTCCAACTCCTTTAACCATTAAGGACCGCCTCCTGCATATATACGTCGGCAGAATGGCACAGCTGGGCACAAGCATGTACCTGTACGTCCTCTTTAAGTGCTCAGCCGTGGGTTGCGGGCGCACCGCGGCACCCGATCGCCGCCGGTGTCCCGCGATCGGTCCCCGGAGCTGAAGAACGGGGAGAGGTGAGTGTAAACACAGCTTCCCCATTCTTCACTGTGGCGGCGTCATTGATAGTGTGTTCCCTGTTATAGGGAAACACAATCAATGACGTCACACACCTACAGCCACACCCCCCTACAGTTAGAAACAGACATGAGGTCACACTTAACCCCTTCAGCGCCCCCTTGTGGTTAACTCCCAAACTGCAATTGTCATTTTCACAGTAAACAATGCATTTTTATAGCATTTTTAGCTGTGAAAATGACAATGGTCCCAAAAATTTGTCAAAATTGTCCGATGTGTCCGCCATAATGTCGCAGTCACAAAAAAAAAACAAATCGCTGATCGCCGCCATTAGTAGTAAAAATTAAATAAAAATGCAATAAAACTATCCCCTATTTTGTAAACACTATAAATTTTGCGCAAACCAAATCGATAAACGCTTATTGTGATTTTTTTTACCAAAAATATGTAGAAGAATACGTATCGGCCTAAACTGAGTAAAACTTTTTAAAATATATATATATATATATATATATCACGTCGAAACAACTGCCTAAGATACGTCGAATCACTGCCTACAACGTGAACGTAACCTACGCCTAGCCATATTCACGTACAACATAAACAATGTAAAATACGACGGCTGTGTTCCCTGGTCCATACCTTTGCATGACTTGCGCCTCCTATATGGGGAATAACTTTACGCTGGACGTACGACTTGCGCAAAGCGTGTATATTATGCGCCGGGCGCAACTACGTTCGTGAATCGGCATATCTCCCTCATTTGCATATGTGCATAGAAAATCAATGGGAGCGGAAAATGCGCCCAGCGTAAATATACGCCCACGATCCGACGGCGTAGGAAAGTTACGTCGTTCGTAGGAAGCCTATTTTTAGGCGTATCTCAGATTGTGGGCACGGCGCATAGATACGACAACGCATAGATAGACTTACGCGGCGTATCTCGAGATACGTCGGCGTAAGTGCTTTGTGAATCTGGGCCTATATCTGGTTTCGGCTGCTCCTGAATATTCCACAAAACCAGAGAAAGCCTCAATCCTCGCACAGGCTAATATTAGTCGTATTGCGTACGTTACCTTTAAGCGGTCAGCTTGCTTCTTATCACCGGCAAAAAGTGAGTTTTCATCGAAGTGCAGGGGAAAATCTCTAGAACATGACAGAGAAAGAAGAATAACTTGACCAGTAATGACTCAGAGAATGGAATGTAGATGATGCCTTTAGGCTCAGTTTACATAAGGATATTTATTTTAGCTATGCGACTGTCATTTCTTAAATCTTATTCGACTCAGAGGCTGAAAAATGACTGTCAGTCTACAAAGAAGGATCCTTATCCTGGTGTTCTAGTTTTGGAAATTAACATGCCAACCATGGGTGTCCGCTCCATAGGGCAAGGGAGGGCGCTTGCCCTTCCCTAGAAATCAGTGCCATGATCCTCGGTGAGAAAAACAGCAGGCAGGTAGCAAGACGGCGGCACAGCAAAACCAATTAGAGCCGCTCTCTCTTCTAGCTCCAGCTGACAGAGAGGGGGAGGGGGTTGTCATTTCCTTGGGGGGGGGGGGTCAATTTTTTATGATATTGTTATTCAAAGTTGCATCAGGTTTCTCAAACATTTGCATGCCTGCGCTTTATGTGATAATGACTAAGCCCCTCCCCTTCATGAAATTGTCAAAGGGAACGAGCATGGATGACCTTAAAATGATGCCCCCCCTCCCTGAAAAAAGTTCAGCGGACGCCCATGATGCCAACGTTCTACATTCATGCCAAGGCCACATGAATGCGTACACCCTGTGCAAGGGCCGTCTTTGCCCGCATGGGATGCACAGGTGTTCCATGCATCTGCATGATGGCAGTTCCATTCAAGTCATTTGGGATGCAGCAGTTGCCCAGACATAAGAAATCCATGCAGATGCGGGTTCCCAAAATGCACACCGTCTGCATTCAGGGCCACACACGCCCGCATGGATGGCAAATTGGAACCACCGGCTGTGTCTGTGCAACCGTTGCCTCCCAATCATGAACAGGACTGCCTGCATGCAGAAGCATAGAACACTTGCGATTCCCCCAAAAAAAGCCCTTCACACAGCTATCGCCCAAGTACACTTGCGTAAACATGGCCTTAAAAGTGATATTAAAGCGAACAAACATGTCATACTTGCCAGCTCTGTGCAGTGGTTTTGCACAGAGAAGCCGGGTCCTCCTTTTGGGTGCCCCACTGGCGCTCCTGGCTCCACCCCCTTGACCAGTGCCCCCCCCCAATAGCAAGCTGCTTGCTATGGGGTTACTAGTGCATGATCGCTACTGCATCCAGCCCCCTCACTGGCTGTCTCAGCAAATAGGGGGGGGGGGGGTTGGGGGGAGCCCTAGGACAGCTGAGGCTCTCGTGCACATTACTGGATCAAGAGGGAGCCCTTTAACACTGGGGCAGTTTTATAAATAGCCTCTGCTAAGCACCTGAAAACCGCCTCCCATTTATTCCAGTGTTTCTTTTCCCAATAGGGCAATGCGCTTGCAAAACAGAAAAAAAAAAAAAAATTAAAAAGTCCTGCAAGCCGCATCTTCGGGGGCGGGTTGGGAGCACTGTATACATCCCGGCCCAAATGAATGACCGGGCGGCCCTTACTAATCACCTGAAAAGAGCTTTGAAAGCGCCGCAAAACTGGAGTTTTTAAGCCCTTTTTTGGGGTTAAAATAGGCCGTTGGCATACAAAACGCGGCGCAAAAAAAGCAACGCTTAAACGAGCGGCGCTTTAGCACGAATGCGGCCCCCCATGTGGAAGGGGTCTTACAGAGGAGGCATGCTTTCAAGGCAGAGCTGCTTTTTTGGTGAAAAATAGGATTTTTTGTACTCACCGTAAAATCCTTTTCTCTGATCGTCCATGGACGGACACAGCTCCTTAAATCTTGACAAGTGGGTTATGTTCCCTGTTTATAGGAGAGGACTTCTCCTGTAAACAGGGAACATAACCCACTTGTCAAGATTTAAGGAGCTGTGTCCGTCCATGGACGATGAAGAGAAATAATATTTTTTTTTACCTAGAGTTGAGCCTTAACGCTGAACTCCAGTCATTGTGAAAATGGCAGAGTGGCCCCGCTGCAAAAGTTTAAATGCTCATTAAAGTGTTTGTAAAGGCCGATTTTCTTTTTTTTTTTTTTAACCTTTATGCATTCCTGCAAACCTTCTCTGTGCAGCAGCTCCCCCCCCCCAAAAAAAAAACTTACCTGAGCCCCATCATGATCCAGCGATGTGCAAGGGAGCCTCAGATCTCTGGGGTCTCTTCCTTCTCGTTGGATAAGACAGCAGCTGGAGCCATTGGCTCCTGCTTTTGTCAATCACAGGCAGGGGAGGGAGAGGGAGAGGCAGAGCCACAGCTCTGTGTGTGAATGGATAAGAGCCACAGCGAGCCTCGGGTGCCCCATTGCAAGCTGCTTGCTCTGGGGGCACTTGGCAGGTGGGGGCCAGGAGCACCGGCAGGGGACCCAAGTAGAGGAGGATCTGGGCTGCTCTGTGCAAAACCATTACACAGAGCAGGCAAGTACAAACACCTTTAATATCATCAAGTCTAGGGGTAGAGGCACACTTTATTCCTCGCTTTTGTAGGCTCCATCTCTCTTCTCTGATGCGCCGGGGTTCTGACTGCCTTCAGGACAGGTACAATGCAGCACTGCTGGTCCTGCATTTAACTTGAAGACATCAGAGTGCAAACGCCGGCTTGAGGGACGAAAAGGAGGCTTCCATGGACCAGTTGTATAGTGTGGATAGAGCCTGCCGGAGCGAGGAGTAAGGTCAGGTTTATAGATTACCTCTAGACTTGCCCCCTTGCTGTAGGGCAGGGGGTGTCCAAACTTTTTTCAAAGAGGGCCAGATTTGATGAAGTGAACATGCGTAAGGGCCGACCATTTTGCCCGACATTCTTTGAACCATTACAATTTGGTCTAAGTGTGTTAGTTCGAGCTCTAATACACTGCCCAACACAAATTCTCTTGCCTTTGTGGCTGTGTGTGGTGAAGAGATGAGCGTGGGCGTGTTATTTCGATATACCGTATTTAACGGCATATAAACACACACCTTCACTTTAGGAGGGAAGCTTCAGGGAAAAAAATAAATAAATGTAAATAAAAAAACTGTGAAGCAAAATAAGGGTCATTGCCCATCAATGCAGTCTAATCAGTGCCCATCTGCAGCCTCACCATTGCCATGAATGCAGCCTCACCATTGCCATGAATGCAGCCTGAATGTAATTTGACAGCACTCGTTCCCCCCCATCCCTGTCCCCTCCGAGGCAGCGCCGATAAATATAGTATATATCCAAATTACCAGGGGGGCCACATTAAACTGGAACGGGGGCCACAATTGGCCCCCGGGCCGGACTTTGGACATGCCTGCTGTAGGGCTTTAAATTAGGTTCTGAGCTCTGTGGCCCTACTGTAAAAAAAGAATGTCCATGAAGCGCACGAGTCTTACTTGGCATCATGCAGAAGTTCGATCAGAAGCTGTTTTGTCTCCAGGTCTTTGGTGTCGTTTCCGGTATATAGTAGGAAAGATTGTCGCTCAAAGAAGGGGAGGACCTTGGAGATGGCTCTCAGCTCAATGAGGTATAAAAAGTACAGGTTCTTTAGTCGCCGTGGACCTTCGTTCTGGGTTTCTGTGGCGTCAAAGCGTTTCTGAAACTCTGTCACATTACGTCCCCAGATTTTATTCATCCAGGTGTCTACAGAGGAAGAAAAAAATAAAAAAATGTACAACCGTCAGTGAAATCAAATCTACAGATACACTTAAAATGTTTGAAGCTCATCCAACGATAAAACTGGGGGAACGATCAAGATCTTTGGTCACGTTGGTTTTCTGCCTGTGTCTACTCTTCACCTATTGGAGGCACAACAAAAAGTTAAAAACAAACTCTCCTCTCAGGAGGAGGGACGAGGGAGGATCGGGGCTGCTCTGTGCAACACCAATTCACAGAGCAGGCAAGTATTACATTAATATTTTTTAAACAAAAATAAATAAAAAACTAGGACTTGATGCATTTTATACCATACTTACCTCCACTGTGGAGTGCGTTTTGCACAGAGTGGCCCAGATCCTCGTCTTCCGGGGTCCCTTGGCGGCGGTCTTGGCGGCTGCCCGCAATAGCTAAGCCCCCTCTGGAAGATCTCTCCCAAGGGGGTTAGCTTGCGGGCGCGCTCCCATCTCATACACTCGGCGTCAATAGACACAGAGGGCTGGATTCACGTAGCGCTTACGCCGACGTATCTACAGATACGCCGCGTAAGTGTAAATGTGCGCCGTCATATCTGTGCGCCATGCCCACAGAACTAGATACGCCTGAAAATAGGCTTCATCCGACCGACGTAACTTTCCTATGCTGGCGTATCGTGGGCGCATATTTACGCTGGAGGCATATGGGAAATTCATATCCCATATGCAAATGAGTGCGATACGCCGATTCACGAACGTACTTGCGCCCGGCGCATTAATATACGCTGTTTACACAAGTCGTACTTCCGGCGTAAATTTAAGCTTCATAAAGCAGGGGTAAGTCATGTTAAGGTATGGACCAGGGAACAGCCATCGTATTTTACGTTGTTTATGTAGTAGTACGTGAATAGGGCTGGGCGTAGGTTACGTCACATCGTAGGCAGTGATTTGACGTATCTTATGGAGTTTTTACGACGCGATTCTGACGCATGCGTACTGGGATGCGTCCACGGGACGACGCATGTGCCGTTCATTCGGCCCATCATTTGCATGGGGTCACGGTTCATTTAAATGGATCACGCTGCATTAGATCCTCCCCCAGCCTCCCCAATACCTACCTGAGCCCCCTCTAGACCCAACGATGTTGCACGAGACACTCAGCTGGCCTGGACTCTCCTCCTCATTGGCCGGGACAGCTGCGCAGCACCATTGGCTCCCCGCTGCTGTCAAAGTCATTCAGCCAATACAGAGAGTAAGGTGGCAGGGCCAGGCCAGGACATGGCTCTGTGTCTAAAAATGGACACCCAGCAGTGGTCCAGCTCGGGTGCCCCCATAGCAAGCTGCTTGCCGTGGCGGCACTCAACAGGGAGGGCCCAAGATCACAGATGAGACACGACAAGGAGGATCTGGGCTGCTCTGTACAAATCCACTGCACAGAGGAGGCAAAGTAAACCTTTTTTTTTTTTTTTAAACAAAAAAACAAAAAAAAAAAAAAGAAGGCTTTAATATTACTACGGTAAGTGAGCAAGAAAAGTATATCTTCCATACCTTGCAATAGATATCTTGCACTGAGGTGAATGTTGATGCTTGCATGTAACCCAGATATCAGTCTATAGAAAGCTCTTTTCTCAACACACAGACCTACAAAAAGTACAAATTCAGCTTTAAAAATAAAATAAATAAAAAACAGCACAAACCAATATATAAAAAGGAGGAATGGTTAAGCGTTTTCCTCATTACAACCAATCGGCCGTCCCCCACAGGTCCCTTTGGGCCACAGGGGCTTTCCTGTCCTATAGTCTGGCCAGGCTAAAGTATACAAGGCAGTGACACTCACTGTGACCTCACATCCTGACATTCATCTCCAATACACCCCATTACAATGTTATTTTGGATGATTGGAGAGCTGCTGATGTGCAAGTAATAGATCTCCCCCCCCCCCATTCCAGACACTTAAGATTATTAGTTTTCTCTGACCCCCCCCCCCCCCCCCCGCTCTAATATCACTGCAAAATCAGCAAGAAGCGTGCAGAGTGTGCCCAACCACCTTCACCAACAGCTATGCCATGCCAAGGGAAAATGGCTCTTATGTGGAAGTAACCCCCCCCCTATCTTTTTTCGGCCAAGGAAGCAGCCATCTTGGCCTCAGTTTGATTTGCAACTGCACATCTGATCAGTTATGACACCAGCCATTGGATGGTTCGACAGTTTGGTTGAGAGCACAACCAACCAATGTGACAGTTACATCCTCAGCACGTGACTGAAACTTTTTTTATTTAAATCTTACTGTATTTTCCGGCGTATAAGACGACCCCCTAATTTTCCAGCTAAAATGTTGGTTTTGGGATATACTCGCCGTATAAGATGACCCCCTTCCTACTAGTCTCGCCTCACTGTGCCATTACATGCCAGCCTCACTGTGCCACCATTACATGCCAGCCTCACTGTGCCCCATTACATGCCTCACTGTGCCACTGCATGTCTTGACGATCCCTTACCTTATCCTAAGACATGCAGAATCTGTCAGACCGCGGCCGTCCATTTTTTCAAAAGCCGCGCCTCCTCCTTCTGCTGTTCCGTGATAGGCGGAATACTCAGCTTCCCAGGAGACACTGCGTTCAGTGTTCGCCTATCACGGAGGCCCTCTTGGTCAAGAGGGCCTCCGTGATAGGCGGAACACTGAACACCGCGTTCAACCACATTTGGCACCTTTAGGGGGGGGAGGGCACATCCTTCTTCCTCCGCACCATTCACAAAGCGCAGCTCGCTTCACACATGTGCAGCAGGGAACCGGCTGTGAAGGCTCAAGTCTTTACTGCCGGTTTCTCTTAGAAGGAATGATGGCAGCAGCACCCAAGTGCCGATTAGGCAAAACAAAAATCGGCCGGGGTGCCGACATCGCGGGATCCCTGGACAGAGGGGGCTGGAGCTTCGCTTTCTTTTCTTAAAAATCGTCCTCATGTGCACGCATTGTGCCGCGTACACGCGAACGGAAATTCCAACAATAAAAACAGTCATTGTTGGGTAAGAGAAATTACCGCTCCAGGTGGGTCTGCTGGACAATCAGTAGCTGCTCAGGGAGGCCAGGAGTGCCGACAATGCACGAGGCAAAATATAGAAACTGAAAGGATGGACAGCCGCACCTCCAAAAAAAAAACCTTTGGTTGTCTTTATTTTAAAAAAATTGGATGAAAAATGCACTACAAATAACAGCAAAGGGTGATGACTAAGCACTGATCGCAGTGCGAAACGCGTAGGTGAATGACTTTACGGTTTTGTCAGGAGAGAAACATGCTACACACTATGCTTGTAACTAGGGTTGTCCCTATACCACTTTTTTAGGACTGAGTACAAGTACCGATACTTTTTTTTAAATGTGTCCCCAAATGCAGCCATGTCCCCCCCCCCATATCCAGCCATGTCCCCCCCCCCCCATATCCAGCCATGTCCCCCCCCCCCCCCATATCCAGCCATGTCCCCCCCCCATATATGCAGCCATGTCCCCCCTACCTACATGCTGCCGCGCCGCCGCTTGGTTAATACGGGCGGGGAACATTAAAGCTTTAAATTTGAATAGCTGTAGTGTTTCGCGCCGCGCTGCGTACAGACACTTCCCCTTGCTCGGGATTGGACAGTTCACCCGAGCAAGGGGGAGTGTCTATAGGCGGCGCGGCGGGGAAACACTACAGCTATTCAAATGAAAGCTGTAATGTTCCCCGCCCGTATTAACTAAGCGGTGGCGGCATCGGGGATGCGGCGTAGCGGGGGGATGCGG